>NC_090759.1:20853271-20965771 GCF_036898095.1 Palaemon carinicauda
TGCCAGGGAGTTTTCATTTCGAGATTTCTCCGTCGGGCAAGGGGTGACTGGTTTAGCCCTTCCTCTTCTCCATCTCGTGGAAGGGTCTTACCAGGTCCTTTCCCTCCTTGGTTGCGACCCGAGGTTTTGTACAAGGAAGCTCCAGGAAGATCATGGGTACTTTCCTCCTCTCGGGCTCAAGCACCTTTGCGTTCCGTCGCCAAGTTTCAAACTTGCGGGCAAACTCAATGTTGGAGCATCTACTGTAGACGCAGTGACCGATGGCTTCCTCTCGGGTGTCTCATCCGTGGATGTCGACTAGCTCAGACACTCTTCCATCCTTGGGAAGAGCTTGTTTGAGCCCAAGGACAGAGACATGGACAGCTGTTGTGTGGAGGAAGTCGAATTCCGTTTTCACTCCTCCAAGGCGCTTACTTCAGACCCTGCAGGCCTCCGACACCTCTTCATTCAGCCTCGTCAGCCTAAGTTATCGGACCGGCTACGGCAGCTAAGACAAGGTGTACAATGGCAGTCCCCTTCTGTCAGGGACAGGTAGCACAGGAGGCTCTCCCGGGGAGGCATAATCCTAGAGGGAGCGGCAGAGTTCACAAACTCTAGGATTGGCAACCCCCCTTGCAGGTCTCACGCTGGGGGGATGCCTAAGGTTACTCGTCCGGATAACAGCTTCCCGATGCCTATTCCTGCACGATTTCCGTGATCAGCCAAGGATATCGCGCCTCGCTCTTACCATCTCTCCGTCACTGTCAGCGAATCCAGTGTCACTGAGCCTCTATGCCATGGGGTCGGCAAGAGGTTTGCCCGTTTGGCCAGAAGGATCCATGCCTTAGGAGTAGGTCCTCCATAGGGTCGTCGACGGCTTCCCCCCCCCCCCCCCCCCGCCTTTTTCAGTCGATCCTTTCTCATAGGAAAGCATCTGAGAAGGGAGTTCCGTCGCCGACCTCTCAGCTCTGATCAAGTTTGTCGAACAAACTTCGTCCAGCGTGGAACAGCAGAGTCGATCAGACTGGTAACGAGACTGCAGGACTCCTTATGCCCTGGATCGGAAGGACGGGTACTTCCAGGTTCCATTCCATCCAACCTCCAGGAAGCTCTTGCAATTCAGCCTAGACTACAGGTGTTCCTACTTAAGATGCGGTGTGGCGATCCCGCCGCGGCATCGCAGGTTTTTCACCAGAGAACTCTCCCTGCTTTCCTCATGGCCGCTCAGGAGCAGGCTTCCGCCTCCTTCGCTTTTTGGAGGTCTGGCCAACTCCGGTAGCCTCGGGTTCGACCTTCTTCAACAACGGGGCAAGCTTCCGGGACTTTACCAAGAGTGAGGGATCATGGTAATTTGCTTGGAGCCTTCTCTACTTCTGCCTCAACATCTGGAGTATCTAGCCATGATATTGACTCCTTCTCCGAGCCTTCCCTTCAGTTGACTGTGGCAAGGTTGAGGAGAGTCGCAGTACCTGTTCTCAGTCAAGCAGAGCTTTCAGCCCTACCTTGGAGCGTTTCCTGGGTCTCTTTTCCTCATTGACCCATCTAAAGTCCCGAACAGGACTCCAAGACTCTTTGGCAAGATGCTTTCCGGTGACGGTGGGACAACATCGACGCCTACGCCTTCCCACCTTTGTTGTCTGTTGAGAAGGGGTCTCAACAAGACCAGGTTGTCTGTCAACCTTTCGATGGCCCTGAGAGCTCTGCTGCGACCATACGCAGAACGGTTTCCGGACCCTCTACATTCCCTGACGGAGCTCCCGGGAGAGCTTCTTCCACGACACAGGCTACTCAAACAACCACGCTACAACATCTTTCACAAGCCGTTGCATCGCTTCGGCTTCACGCCTGGAGACACTACGCCGCCTCCTCAAGAAGAGACATCCCGCAACAGTCGCGGAGCGGAGGTCGCGTCACCTGCGATAGTCATCCGCAGGGGTCTACCAGGCGAAGTGGAGAGTCTTCTGTGGTTGGTGTCGTGGGAGAGATACCTCCTCCCTTGAAGCCTCTACTCCAGCAATAACGGAGTTATTGCTTTTCGGTGGGAGGAAACTCTTTTCTGCTCTCAGCATTGAAGCCTATCGCTCAGCCTTTCCCTGGCCTTCAGGCTGAAAGGAATAGACTTTTCCTTCCCGCGGGATCTTTCTTCGCTCATGCGAAGCTACGAACGTACCTGCCCCAGTCGGAGTGAGACCTCCTCCTTGGAGCATGGTTCGGACTATTTAGTCCCTTTAGAGATCTTCTCAAGAACCATTACGTCAGGCCTCTGATCGTAATCCGTCTTGGGGGACGGCGCTCCTGCTTACTCTGGCCTCGGCCAGGGTGTAAGCAATCTTCATGGTCTCGTACGACTCCGCCCTTTCAAGGGAATAGGGGGAGGCAACATTCAGGTTCGCTCCTGAGTTGTTTTCTAGACTCAGAATCTTGGAGTCCCGGATCTTCGGTTCGACTCCTTCAAGATTTCGAGTCTCCGTTCTGTATCAGATGACCCAGACCTTCTCCTCCTTGCCAGTAAAGGACCTGAGGGGTTATCTTTGAGAACAGCTGCAGTTTGTCCTCACGTGCAAGCCGGTTTGGGAGCACAGGAAGGACACAGGGGAGAGTCACCAGTTTACCTTTTCAGCTCGGACTCAAGGGCATTCATCTCAACCTGAATCCAGACCCTCCCCCATCACGTCGCCCCACATCACGATGTTGGATAGATCGCAACGTCCCTCGCCTTCGAGTAGAACTACTCTGTGACGCAGATGCTACAAGCTGGAGTCTGGAAGCGTCTAATGACCTTCGCAGCCCGCTTCCTGCAGGACGTGACCCACAGGAGTATTGATACGTTTCTATCGCTCTGTGGTGGCTACACAACAGCTGGTCTAACCTCAGGCTTCTTTTTGGACAGGTAGCAGAAGGTTGAGGGCATTGTTACCAGGTTTTAGACTGCATGAATGAAAGAAGTATGTCTGGCCCTTACTTCTTTCTTTATCGTTCCCTCTACTGGGGAAGCAGCATCCTGGTCTCTGCATAGCTGACCTCAAACCTCTGCAGGTAAACCATGCTTCCTTGTGTTCCGAGTATTGAGACAATACTGTTGCGTCCCCCATACCCTGACGAGGTGGTATTGGGAACGTCCTAATCCAGAGTTCCTTCTGGAACTCCAGGTCAACTGCCTAGGACGGGTCACACTTTTTTCCTTCACACACAAGCTTATGTAGGCCACACGTTCCTTGCGGAGCAAGGAACTTGTGAGGTGCAGGGACTCCTTTTCTCGAGTGCGACTCACTCGGATTCTGAGTCCCCGGGTAAGCCAAAGCCAGTATGGCTGGGGACTTTCCACCCTTCCTAATGGGTTAGTCACCCAATGTGAATAGCGTGGTTTGTATTTTGGTTATGGAACAAATGACAAATTCGGAGATAATTTGTATTTTTCCTAACCATACAAACCTTAGCTATTTACACATATTTGCCCGCCAGCCCTGTCCCCCAAGTCAAGTCCTACCTCTAAGTGAAAGATTTTCTCAATAAGCCTATTTTTTGTGCAATTGAAGAAGACAAAGACCTTTTATGTTTCTCAAAAGTAAATTTACTGTCCAGAATCACACCTAAAATTGTGAAAGAGTCATAGATATTTAAAGAAACATCAATACTGAGATCCGGATGTTGAGGAGCCACCGTCCTTGACCTACTTACAATCATATGACATGTCTGTTTAGACGTTTCTTATTTTAGAATGATATATTGTTAATTTGTTCTCTTCATTTATTTATTTCCTTATTTCCTTTCCTCACTGGGCTATTTTTCCCTGTTGGAGCCCCTGGGCTTATAGCATCTTGCTTTTCCAACTAGGGTTGTAGCTTGGATAGTAATAATAATAGTAATAATAATAATAATAATAATACTTTGAGTTTTGTTAGGATTCAACTTCATACCCCATAATTTGCACCATGCACTAATTCTAGCTAAATCTCTATTAAGGGATTCACCAACCCTAGATCTACATTCCGGGGATGGAATTGATGTAAAGAGAGTAGCATCATCTGCATATGCAACAAGCTTGTTTTCTAGGCCAAACCCCATGTCATGTGTATATAGTATGAAAAGTAATGGGCCAAGAACACTACCCTGTGGAACACCGGATATCACATTCCTATAATCACTATGGTGCCCATCAACAACAACTCTTTGAGATCTATTACTTAAAAAATCAATAATAATGCTAAGAAATGACCCACCCACTCCCAACTGTTTCAGTTTGAAAACAAGGGCCTCATGATTAACACGGTCAAAGGCAGCACTAAAATCAAGGCCAATCATACTAACTTCCCGACCACAATCAAGGGATTTCTGTACAGCATTGGAGATTGTAAGAAGGGCATCACAAGCTCCAAGGCCTTTACGAAAACCAAATTGCAAACTAGGGAGTAGATGATTACCTTCAGCAAACCTATTAAGACGTTTTGCCAGAAGACGTTCAAAAACTTTAGATAATATGGGAGTTATGGAAATTGGGCAGTAATCAGTGGGACTTAGCTACCACAAACACATGTACATAGAGGAGTAACATTACCAATTCTCCAACTAGTGCTAAAAGCTCCTCTTCTTGCTAACTTGCGCAAAATAACAGATAACTTTGGAGCTAAGAAATCTGCTGTCTTTATAAAAAACAAAGGAAAAATACCATTTGGGTCTACACCTCCATAAGCATCAAGGTCCATCAACAGAGCTTTAATCTCACGAGATCAAAAAGCTAAACTAGTTAGTTTAGCCTCAGGAAAACAGGAATGAGGAAGTTCAAGTTTTTCATTACTCTGTTTACTGTCAAAAACATCAGCCAAAAGGGTTGCCTTTTCCTTTGGACAGTGAGTGACTGAGCCATCTGGTTTAAGTAAAGGAGGAACTGTTGCATCTACACCAAAGAGTGCAGATTTAAGGGTAGACCACCATTTATGTTCCTGAGTTGTACCAGAAATTGTTTCTTTTATGGTTAAATTGTACTCCTTTTCAGTTGAGGCATAAACTCTCTGAGCAAAAGCTCGAAGCTGAGTATAGTTGTTCCAGGTCAAATCTGATCTGTTTCCCTTCCAAAGATGATAGGCCTCCTGTTTCTCCAAATAAGCACGTCTACAATCATCATTGAACCATGGTTTGTCCTTCACTCGGTACCTTAGCACACGAGAAGGGATACGCCTATCAATTATGTTGACTAGATTTTCATTCAAAGGGACGACAGGATCTACACTATTATATAATTGTGACCAATTCAAGCACAAAAGATCATGTAAAATCCCATTCCAGTCTGCTTGGGATTTCATATAAATTTTACAAGAATATGATATATCAGGGACAGGCTGCTCAGTCTTCACTAATAATGAAATCAAGGCATGATCAGATGTCCCTACTGGAGAACCAACCTTACTAGTTATAACGCCAGGGGAGTCAGTGTATATGAGGTCCAAGCAATTACCAGACCTGTGAGTAGCTTCATTTATGATTTGCTCACAGCCTGATTCAGAGGCAAAGTCTAAAGCTCTTAAGCCATGGCGGTCGGTAGGAGAGATAGAACTTAACCACTCCCTATGGTGAGCATTAAAATCACCAACAAAGACAAAAGAAGCCTTTCTATCATTTTCTTGTATCTTAGCCATAATGGTAAGAAGACAATCGAAGATAGAATCATCTATGTCTGGATTCCGGTAGATCGAACACAAATAAAAGTTGTTATGCCTGCCACAAACTTTTATTACCTGAATCTCATGACATCCACATTGATAGCAGGACTTATGAGAAGCAGGGTACTCGGTCCTAATATACACCGCCATTCCCCTGGCCCTAGGGATGGCATCACGTTTCAACATTATTGGCTTCTTAAAACCAGTTATAAGGAGCTCAGATGAGTGCCTCATATCAGAAACCAAAGTTTCCGAGCACAAAAGAATATCATACTGTCTGGACGCAACTGTAAGGTCTTGGATATTTGCATGAAATCCACGAATATTGCAATACAGAAGACAACATTGACGAAATATAGGACGTACTGGTCCCGGATTTCGCTCAATGTCTCCAGACAGCATAAGAACTAATAGAAATGAAAAAGAGACATCATACTTAAAAACTAGATTAACAAGAATTATAACAAAAACAATACGTACAGAATTATAAACAAAGTGATTAATGATACCCATAGACTATTGTAAAAAGTCGGAAAAACTGGTGAACATGGAGGAGCCGATACACCATGCAAGGCTAAATACCCTCCAGGATAGCCACTTCAACTGAAGGGAGGACAGAAAGGATGGTTTTGAGAAGAAAATTAATCAGAAAAAGGAAAAGACAACCTCTTGATAAACCACCAGGTATCTATGGCCCTTCTATTAAGCCTGCCCAATACACCATTTCAAAAAAACAAGAGAAAGAAAAAAAAATAATATGATAGAATAGTGTGCCCGAGTGTACCCTCAAGCAAGAGAACTCTAACCCAAGACAGTGGAAGACCATGGTACAGAGGCGATGGCACTACCCAAAACTAGAGAACAATGGTTTAATTTTGGAGTGTCCTCCTAGAAGAGCTGCTTACCATAGCTAAAGAGTCTCTTCTACCCTTACCAAGAGGAAAGTACACTGAACAAATTGCAGTACAGTAATTAACCCCTTGGGTGAAGAAGTGTTAAGTATCTCATTGTTGTCAGGTGTATGAGGAAAGACGAGAATATGTAAAGAATAGGCCAAACTATTCTGTGTAAGTGTAGGCAAAGAAAAAATAAGCCGTGACCAGAGAGAGGGATCCAATGCATTACTGTCTGGCCAGTCAAAGGATCCAATACCTCTCTAGTGGTAGTATCTCAACGGGCAGCTGGTGCCCTGGCCAACCTACTACCTAGTTCTCTCTTATTCGATGTCAGGGTGCCAGATAACTTCAAATTCTCTCTCTCTCTCTCTCTCTCTCTCTCTCTCTCTCTCTCTCTCTCTCTCTCTCTCTCTCTCTCTCTCTCTCTCTCTCTTTTGTGTGTGTGTGTAATGAATGAAATTTTTGTTTCTTTGCTAAGTCTCTATTGAGGTTTTATTATCAAGCACCACAGAGCTAAACTAAACTATCGTGCATCAGCATCATCAATTAAACTCCGGTTAAGGTTATGTGATTCAACTCATAGTAAAAGTAAATAAAATATGAGAGAAGCATTTCAAATAAAGCTATGGGAATTAGTATGCTCATTGGAAAAGGGTAGCTCAAATAATAATGATTTCTTTTAGTAAATATGAAATACTGTATCTTTCAGTAGCATGCCTTAATAATAAGAGAGTTATTTGATCTGAAAATTGAGGTTGATGACAGACTACGCAGGGTTGATCAGCTTATTTGAATGTAAACAATGCATAAAGATTATAATTCGCTATGTTTTTAATTTAATTACGATACAAAAATGTGAATATTACATGCATTATTTTGGATACAGTTAAGTGAAACACCAGGGAGAACGGAGAGAAAAGGACGAAACAATATGACAAAGAGAAGAAACGGGGAGGCGGTAGCCAAGTTCCTTCTTCTTGCACATCCCTCCGCCAAATCTACGATAATTGAAATAAATTAGCGAGATCAAGGAATTTGGGAAATGCGCGAAGGAATGAAAAATAGGAATAGGAATAGGTGGAATGAGGGATAAAAAAGGTTAATAACATGAAAATTACAAATGAATGCTAGAAAAGAGAAAATGAATAAAATTGCAACAAATAGAAAGAATCCAAAGAGTTGGAAAGATACATTGTAGATGTGTGTGGGAGAGCAAAGTAAATGTATGAAAGGGATTTGGGAAGTAATTGGGAAAAGGATTAAGAATATGATAATAATAAGTGACGGACAATGATAATGTGAAAGAGATATCATACTAATATGCATGTTATGTTATATCAGTGAGGTAATCCTGTGAAAGTGAATGGTCATATCAGTGGGATAATATCGTGAAAGTGAATATAGGCTGATGATGGACTAGGCAGGGTTGATCAGCTGATTTGAATGTAAACAATGCATTAGATAATTCGCTATGTTTTTAATTATAGATACGATACTAAAATGTGAATTTTGCATGCATTATTATTGGATACAATTAAGTGAAACACCAGTTTAATCAAAATCCGGTTTATTTCAAATATAGATGTAATTTATTACCACAGTTAAGGGGATCTGCCGGTTTCCGACTTTTTTAACGACAGGTTGTTGATATATAGGGGGTTTGTTAAAGGATATTGTGTGGAACTTTTGGGGAATTTTTTTTTGTTCAGTGACCTTAGGTTTTGTGACGCCAGAGCTTTTTTCGGCCAAAAATGGCCATTTTCAAAATGCATCTCCTCTTTTGATTTTTGGTTTTAAGGGATGAGATTTGAACCATGTATAAAACACATATGGACCTTCGATTTAAAGCAGGGGATTTTTTATTTTTCAATTATTTTTCAAGATATAAATTTTTTTTTTATGAAATTTTCCCGGAAAAATTACAGGAAAAAATTTGCTAAAAATCAGAAACTCAAAATATTAAAAATCCACGGCTTTTTTTTAATCTACTATGTTTCCCCATATTATATATGAAATTACATTAAGATTGGTCCAATACTAAGGGAGGAGATACATTTTGAAGGTGAAAAACTTATGTTTTGAGAAACGGGCCTTCGAAGTTTTAGGTACATAAAAAAAAGTAAAAGACTGTGTTACCATTAATTTTATGTTTTTTTGTTTTTTTTGAGTATTAACTGTATTTCAAATCTTATTTTTAATGTCTATTGCTTTAATGCAAAAGTATTATGAATAGAAATATTAATCAATTGATTATCTTTGTGCCTAAGACATTATTATTATAGGCTCCTGGTCCCCCCTTATCTGATCTTGTTATAAGGTATTACTCTAGGGTATCATAGAGGAGGAGTGGAAGTTAGCAAAAGAAAATTTTGTTGGGATTGCAAGTGATGTATGTGGCAAGAAGGTTGTTGGAGGCAGCATGAGGAAGGGCAGTGAATGGTGGAATGAAGGAGTGAAGGTAAAAGTGGAAGAGAAAAAGAGGGCTTTTGAAGAATGGCTGCAGAGTAATAGTATAGAGAAGTATGAAAAATATAGAGAGAAAAAGGTGGAAGTAAAGCGCAAGGTACGTGAGGCAAAGAGGGCAGCTGACCTGAGTTGGGGTCAGGGACTGGGTCAGTCATATGAAGAGAATAAGAAGAAGTTTTGGAAAGAAGTGAAGAGAGTAAGAAAGGCCGGCACAAGAATTGAAGAGACAGTGAAAGATGGAAATGGAAGGTTGTTAAAAGGAGAGGAGGCAAGGAAAAGGTGGGCGGAATATTTTGAAAGTTTGCTGAATGTTGAGGATGATAGGGAGGCAGAGATAATTGCTGTTCCAGGTGTTGAGGTGCCAGTGATGGGAGATGAGAATGAGAGAGAGATTACAATAGAGGAAGTGAGGAGAGCACTAGATGAAACGAGAGTAGGAAAAGCATCTGGTATGGATGGTGTGAAAGCTGAGATGTTGAAGGAAGGGGGTGTGACTGTAATTGAATGGTTGGTGAGATTGTTTGTGTGTTTTGTGTTGTCAATGGTACCAGTAGATTGGGTCTGTGCATGTATTGTACCACTATATAAGGGTAAGGGAGATGTGCATGAGTGTTGTAATTCAAGAGGTATTAGTTTGTTGAGTGTAGTTGGAAAAGTGTATGGTAGAGTACTGATTAATAGGATTAAGGATAAAACAGAGAATGCAATCTGGGAAGTACAGGGGGGTTTTAGAAGAGGTAGGGGTTGTATGAATCAGATTTTTACAGTTAGGCAGATATGCGAGAAATATTTAGCAAAAGGTAAGGAGGTGTATGTTGCGTTTATGGATCTGGAGAAAGCATATGATAGAGTTGATAGGGAAGCAATGTGGAATGTGATGAGGTTATATGGAGTTGGTGGAAGGTTGTTGCAAGCAGTGAAAAGTTTCTACAAAGGTAGTAAAGCATGTGTTAGAATAGGAAATGAAGTGAGCGATTGGTTTCCGGTGAGAGTGGGGCTGAGACAGGGATGTGTGATGTCGCCGTGGTTGTTTAACTTGTATGTTGATGGAGTGGTGAGAGAGGTGAATGCTCGAGTGCTTGGACGAGGATTAAAACTGGTAGACGAGAATGATCATGAATGGGAGGTAAATCAGTTGTTGTTTGCGGATGATACTGTACTGGTAGCAGACACAGAAGAGAAGCTTGACCGACTAGTAGCAGAATTTGGAAGGGTGTGTGAGAGAAGGAAGTTGAGAGTTAATGTGGGTAAGAGTAAGGTTATGAGATGTACGAGAAGGGAAGGTGGTGCAAGGTTGAATGTCATGTTGAATGGAGAGTTACTTGAGGAGGTGGATCAGTTTAAGTACTTGGGGTCTGTTATTGCAGCAAATGGTGGAGTGGAAGCAGATGTACGTCAGAGAGTGAATGAAGGTTGCAAAGTGTTGGGGGCAGTTAAGGGAGTAGTAAAAAATAGAGGGTTGGGCATGAATGTAAAGAGAGTTCTGTATGAGAAAGTGATTGTACCAACTGTGATGTATGGATCAGAGTTGTGGGGAATGAAAGTGATGGAGAGACAGAAATTGAATGTGTTTGAGATGAAGTGTCTGAGGAGTATGGCTGGTGTATCTCGAGTAGATAGGGTCAGGAACGAGGTGGTGAGGGTGAGAACGGGTGTAAGAAATGAGTTAGCGGCTAGAGTGGATATGAATGTGTTGAGGTGGTTTGGCCATGTTGAGAGAATGGAGAATGGCTGTCTGCTAAAGAAGGTGATGAATGCAAGAGTTGATGGGAGAAGTACAAGAGGAAGGCCAAGGTTTGGGTGGATGGATGGTGTGAAGAAAGCTCTGGGTGATAGGAGGATAGATGTGAGAGAGGCAAGAGAGCGTGCTAGAAATAGGAATGAATGGCGAGCGATTGTGACGCAGTTCCGGTAGGCCCTGCTGCTTCCTCCGGTGCCTTAGATGACCGCGGAGGTAGCAGCAGTAGGGGACTCAGCAGTATGAAGCTTCATCTGTGGTGGAAATGTGGGAGGTTGGGCTGTGGCACCCTAGCAGTACCAGCTGAACTCGGCTGAGTCCCTGGTTAGGCTGGAGGAACATAGAGAGTAGAGGTCCCCCCTTTTTTTTTTTTGTTTTGTTCTTGTTGATGTCGGCTACCCCCCAAAATTGGGGGAAGTGCCTTTGGTATATGGATGGATGGATCATAGTTGCCTACACTACTCATTGTTGCCAGGTTATTTAAAATCCTCCAGCTTCATATTCTTGATATTTCTTGTGTATTTTCCTTCTTTCTGGGAATTTCTTCTTTCTGGCACTCAATCTTCTTCTTTCTCTATCTTGATGTTCTAGGCTTTGTTGAAGAGCAGAAGATATGCCAAATTCTTGGAAGAGTGTTGCCTTTCTGTATCCAAAATTATGGTCAAGCACAGTTGTATGTGCTACAAACTTTACTCTATTTGCTCCAGCAAACTTAGTCTTGTGTGCTCTGTTCCAAATTTTTGAATGAAAACTTTCATTCGCGTTTTGTGTAAGACCGCGAACACAGCGTTCAAGCAATTCTTTCGTAGACAGTGCTTCATACACATCCTTTATTTTCCTTACACTCTCAGCATCTAAATTGATAACTGTTGAAGATCTCTTGAACTTTATTTTCTCTCTTTCTATACCCATTGCTATGCTGCGCTGAAAATAGCACCAAGAATCTTTCCCTTTTGGACAAAGTCCATGTCGTTGATCTGCTTTGGAACTGAATATATGGTTGAATGTTGCCATTATATCCTTCTTCATATCAATCCATGATTTACCAATATTACGGTGGATTGCCGTAATAACTAGTCATTAGGCTAATGTTTTTATCAGACAATCTATTCTTTCCACTTAGAGCACTAAATTTTCTTTTTTTTTCCAGTTCTTGTTACTCTCTCTTCTTTTTCATCTTCTCTTAGTCTCTTCATTCTGTTAGTCATTCTTTTCTTTACATGGTTGATGCATTCTACTTTCGTCACTTTTAAATTTTCATACGGTCCATTTCCACCGTTCATTGCACAAACACTATTATAAGCGCTGGAATCTCCGTCTCCAACAAAGGTGGCGTAGCGGAATCCCAAATCTTGCGACCTTGAAAACGTCCTTATGGCGCCTTCTGTTTCCATCCCTCCTGATGTTCCTTCATAGTTTATATTACAATCTTCATCATGAAGGGTTCTCCACACGTTGAAATCTTCTTCTGTTATTTTCTTTTCTTTTAGTTCAGTTGTTTTAGCGGCACATGCTTTGCAAACTTTGTTCATCACTTCAAAGTCTATCACATATCCTGTGCACACTTCTATTATGACTCCCATACCTACATTAGAAACATGGCCTCTTTTCATCCATGTCCCATCTTAGGATACGTCAATATTGAGTATTCCGTTTTCATCAGGCACAACTCCCATATATTTCTTGTAGTATGTTCTTATATTTTCAAATATTTTCTCTTGTTTCATCTGAAAATATGTATCCATTTTATCATAAAGATATCTAAGATGGTGTGAATACTTGTTATTTCCCATTGGTTTTATACCAAGCGTTCCTTGTAATCTCTTCAGTCCCGCGAATCCATAATTTTCCAACAAAGAATGATAGATTACTGACAAATTGGTTTTGTAAATTGGAGCCTTCCTTCCTTCTGTAGAAATCGGTGGGCATTTTGCAGGTTCTGAAATAATTTTCCCTCTACATTTAGGACATATCTTTTTTATTAGTGTCTCAAATCCATCCCTTGCCAAATGGATCCTCGGAATTACTTTGCATCTACAATTCGGTATTTGTGATTCAAGTAATTTTCAATATTTAACTTAGCCGGTGATTATATAGCTGCAACTCTGTTGCTCGACAGACAACTCTACGGAAAAACTCGCCAGCGATCGCTACACAGGTTGCGGGTGTGCCCAACAGCGCCATCTGTCGACCAGATACCCAGTTCTCAATGTAAACAAAGACTCAATTTTCTCTCTGTCGAGGTGTCGACAAGACGTACTTTACTCGCTGTTGCTAAACTGGAGTTTTTCACATCTAATTGGTGAAGTACTATATTCTAGTTTTGAGCTTTCGCAATGCAGGTGTTTTATCTTCATCTTAAATCTTGAACTCGTTTTGGATAGATTTAATTATGGTGACAAAGAGAGTATGGACTTTCTTTCACTTTTAAATGGCCGACCCTTCCCTTAGACGGAAGTGTGTTTAGGCTTTTAGTAATTATCTTATCACGTTATAAATTTTTTATAGATTTTCCTCTATATATTTTATATCTCTCCGCCTTTATTAGGCCTCTTCGATTAACTTTCCATTTATTATAAACATATAAAAATAAATTTTTCAATATTAAACTTACCCGATAATCATGTAGCTGTCAACTCCGTTGCCCGACAGAATTCTATGGAGGGATACGCCAGCTATCACAATACTAGAAGGGGGTGTATTTACCAGCGCCACCTGTGGCCAGGTACTCAAGTACTTCTTGTTGACACCTCCTCAATTATTCCTCTGTCGTGCTTCCGGCAAGACGTTCTGGGATACGCTTATGTTCTTGGAGTATTTTCACGACTTTGGTGAAGTATTTCTCTTTGATTTCGGCTGTCGCTTTACTGGAAAACTTCTATATTAGCTTAGTTAGCTTTTGGAATTAATTTGATTAGTTTGGTGACGAGAGAGTATGAACTCTCGTTCACCTTTCAATGGCCGACCCTTCCCTTAGACGGAAGTGTTGGTGTCTAAGAGAGTATAGACTCTCTTTCTTAATTTTGCTTAACAAAGTTATAGATTTATTTTATATCTCTCCGCCTCTTATAGGCCTCTTCGATTAACTTCCTTTTATTATAAACTCATTAAAATTAATTTTTATATTTGTTTATATTCGACCTTCCTAATAGTAGGCGGTCTTTTACCGAAGTTAATAAACTTTGAGCCCGTCATTTCGGTTTTACCTGTTAACATATTATGCTATTTCCGCCACAGAGTTTGAAAGATTTTCTTTGACAGTCTCGTACTGTTTTCAAAGCTGAACTAACGTTTTGTTTTGTCTCTGCAGTTGTTGACGTTCATAACGTTCAACTTGCACTCTATCGTTACGATAGAGAAAGAATGTTCACGGTTTCACGTTGCAGTAAGAGTAACCGTGTCTAGCGTTTTGTTCATTCTTTCTTAACTTAATGGTTTTGATCCTAATAAAGGAACTTTTCAGTTTTTTCCTTTAACAATAATATGTTTTAACGATATATATGATTGGGCTCTTCTCTCAGGTTCTAAGTCAAGAGAGAGAGAGAGAGAGATAGAGACGGAGGGAGAAAGAGGATAAACGTTTCATTCAAGCCTGCCAGGCGTACGAGTAACGTCATTATCGATTTTTGCTCTTCTCCTTAGTCTCTTTAGGGGAAGAAACTAAACGTTTCTAGAGTGATCTAGTGTTTAGTCTCTTTCCAACCACTGATTTATCTTTCATTAGATTTTTCTGTTACATTGTAATTCTGTTTTCGCAATTACTAACTTTGAGAAAGGATAGAATTGCGTATTTCAGGTACAAACCACTTAAGTTTCGAGTTCAGTGAAATAAGTGCAAACAGAAATCAAAGTGATAAGTGATTAGTGCGTGAGGGTACTTTTGTGCGCGCCAGTCGTCCTCCCAGTCCGGGACCTCTTGCAAGCTCCCAAGCCCAGGGGAGAAGCAATGTCGAAGGGCATAAGGGTTCAGCAGGCCTTGATCGGCGCACAGAAGTATTCTCGGTGGTTGTGGGCGTGTCTTACCGAGACCGTCACTCCCACCCGCAGACGATTGAGCCCTTATTTTGCTCGTCTGCAGAAGAGATTAGGGGAGAAAATAAAGGCAGAGTAACGCTGGTCTCAGGTCTCAAGACTTCTTAAACGTTAAGTCCAGACCTATGCCAGACGTACGAAGTTAAAGTTCACAACCCGAATGCAGTCGTTGGGTTAGCTCTGACTCTCCTAAGTCATCAGTTGATTACACTCCGACTTAGAGGAGTAAGGTTCTGCCACAACAGATCTCTGCTGTTAAGGCTTTACCTCAGCAGAACTTAGTGTCTGCCGACCCCAAGTTAACTCTACTGCAGTCCATACAGTCACAACTTTCGGTCTTGATGCGTGAGTGTCGGGCTGAGAGTGTTGCACCGCCTGCACTCCCTCCACCTGTTCTCGCTGCACCTGTGCTCGCCCAACCTGCACCTGCTCCGCCTGGTCGCAGCACCATCTGCCAGGCGTACGATGTTGTGAACTCTACTACAGTCCATGCAAGCACAGTTTTCGGACTTGATGAGTGAGTGTCGGGCTGAGAGTGTTGCTCCACCGCCTCCGCCTACACTCCCTCCTCCTACACTCGCTCCGCCTGATCACAGTACCATCTGCCAGGCGTATGATGTTGTGGACTCTACTACAGTCCATGCAAGCACAGCTTTCGGACTTGATGCGTGAGTGTCGTGCTGAGAGTGTTGCACCTCCTGCACCTGTGGTGCACCAACCTCCTGCACCCGTTCAGCCTGTGCTGCACCCGCCTGCACCGGTGGTGCACCAACCTCCTGCACCCGTTCAGCCTGTGCTGCACCCGCCTGCACCGGTGGTGCACCAACCTCCTGCACCCGTTCAGCCTATGCTGCACCCGCCTGCACCGGTGGTGCACCAACCTCCTGCACCCGTTCAGCCTGTGCTGCACCCGCCTGCACTCGCTGCACCCAGTCGCAGCTCCATCTGCCAGGCGTACGATGTTGAACCACTTTCGGAGTTTGCTGTTCACAGTGTTGTTCAGCCTCAGCCTTCTTTAAGGCAACCCTTGCTTTGGGATCAGGAGAGTTACACTCTTCCTCCTCCTCCCCTTGCTGCTCCTCCAGTGGTGCAACTCTCGGTTGGGGTACAACAACCTCTCCCCTCCGTGAGTCTGTCTGCTCAACCAGCGCTGCACCGAGTTCAACCCTCATCTAGGCAAGCTCATCTACACCATGCACTTGCGCCTCAGGAGCCTCAGCTTGCTAGAACTTTACCTTGTTCTGCGCAGCCTCTCCTTCTCATGCTCCACTCATCTCTCAGGAACAGGAACGGACTACTCCGCCTCCGTCCTCCGCTCAGCTGGTACAATCCTTGGGTGCAACTCTTGCTAGGAGTCAACCTCCTTCACCCTTGCACCTGCCTTCTGCTCCGTCTGTTGTTCAGCCTATGCAGTCTGAACCTCAGGTTTTCCCTCAAGTTGAGGAAACCTCTGTTGTTGTTCCAGCTCGTTCTGACTCTGCTGTTCAGCATACCATGGTTTAAACCCCATGCAAGCATGCATTAAGCACTCTAGCACTGGTCATGGAATTTCTGAGAAATGTTAAACGCCATGCACACGCTCTGCTTTCCTTTCAGCAGGCTCTGCTTACAGCAGGCTCTACTTCCTACATGCTCAGCATTCAGCATGCTCTGCATTCAGCATGCTCTGCATACAACATGCTCTGCATACAGCATGCTCTGCATTCAGCATGCTCTGCATACAGCATACTCTGCATACATCATGCTCTGCATACCTTACCGCATGCTTCTCAACACATCTTGGGTTGTTGCCAACTCACTAGACTGTCAAGCAGTTTCATAACGTTGCCTTCTAGTCTGCTGCTTTGCACCAGTGAACCCTCACTCAGAGAACTTAGCTTTTCTAGGATAAGGTCCCTGTAGATGAGAAAGTTCTTTTCTCCCTCCTTCTGATATTCCCTTGAGGACTCTGTCATTTGGAGGGAGCCTTTAGCTGCATAACCTCTTATGGACTTTTATTTAAGCATAACATGCTTACAGGGAAGGTAATGGTTACACTTCAGCCGCTAATCCCGTCTGTTACCACACCTGCTCCCATAGACCTTGAGCTGTGTTGCATGACATGCAGTCCAAGCTTAGTCCTTGTTAGAGGATTTTTTGTTTACGGAGTCAATGTGTCACGGGGAAGACGTTCAACAACCAACAGAAGGGACTTGTTGTGACGCAGTGGGCAACCTCAGCAACCCGTTAAGGAGTTGTCTGTACGACCCAGACAGTCTAGACAGATTCGGGTTGTCACTGTACTTCCTCGCTTGCCCATGATTGACAGTTTACAGACTGTGCAGCAGTATCATGATCTTGTGTCCGGCTCCGTCAGACGACTGGCTTTTAAGAGCTCCCTCAAGTCGTCGCTGTCTGGAGATTTTCTAATGGACTATGGATCTGACCAAGGAACTGGGCCTCCTGGTCAATTTTGAGGAGTCTCAGCTCGTTCCATCCCAGACCATTGTCTCCTTGGGTATGGATCTTCAGAGTCGAGCTTTTCGGACTTGTCCGTCGGCCCCAATGATCTTCCAAGCCCTAGAATGCATCCAGAGCATGCTGAGAAGGAACCGATGCTTAGTCAGGCAGTGGATGAGTCTAACAGGGACACTTTCATCGCTGGCCCTGTTCATCGAGTTAGGGAGACTCCACCTCCGCCCCCTTCAGTATCATCTAGCTGCTCACTGGATAAAGGACATGACGCTAGAGACGGGCTCAGTTCCTGTTTCCGAAGAGATGAGGTCTACTCTAACGTGGTGGAAGAACAGCATTCTTCTCAAGGAAGGTCTACCATTGGCTGTTCAGTCCTCCGACCACCGTCTCTTCTCGGACGCATCGGACACGGGCTGGGGTGCGACACTGGACGGACAGGAATGCTCGGGAACATGGAATCAGGAGCAAAGGACACTTCACATCTATTGCAAGGAGTTGTTGGCAGTTCATTTGGCCTTGATAAACTTCAAGTCCCTCCAGCTTAACAAGGTGGTGGAGGTGAACTCCGACTACACCACAGCCTTGGCTTACATCTCCAAGCAGGGAGGGACTCATTCGAGGAAGTTGTTCGAGATCGCAAGGGACCTCCTCATTTGGTCAAAAGATCGAAAGCTCACGCTGGTAACGAGGCTCATTCAGGGCGATATGAATGTCATGGCAGATCGCCTCAGCCGGAAGGGTCAGGTCTTCCCCACAGAGTGGACCCTTCACAAGAATGTTTGCAGCAGACTTTGGGCCCTGTGGGATCAGCCAACCATAGATCTATTCGCTACCTCGATGACCAAGAGGCTCCTCTTGTATTGTTCTCCGATTCCAGACCCAGCAGCAGTTCGCGTGGATGCCTTTCTGCTGGATTGGTCCCATCTCAACCTGTATGCATTCCCGCCGTTCAAGATTGTCAACAGGGTACTTCAGAAGTTCGCCTCTCACAAAGGGACACGGCTGACGTTGGTTGCTCCCCTCTGGCCCGCGAGAGAATGTTTCACTGAGGTACTGCAATGGCTGGTCGACGTTCCCAGGACTCTTCCTCCTAGAGTGGACCTTCTGCGTCAACCTCACGTAAAGAAGGTACTCCCAACCTCCACGCTCTTCGTCTGACTGCCTTCAGACTATCGAGAGACTCTCAAGAGCTAGAGGCTTTTCGTAGGAGGCAGCCAGAGCGATTGCCAGAGCAAGGACGACATCCACTCTCAGAGTCTATCAGTCTTTATGGGAAGTCTTCCGAAGCTGGTGCAAGGCCAATGCAGTTTTCCTCAACCAGTACCAATGTAACCCAGATTGCTGACTTCCTGTTACATCTAAGGAACGTAAGCTCCCTATCAGCTCCTACGATCAAGGGTTACAGAAGTTTGTTGGCAGCGGTTTTCCGCCACAGAGGCTTGGATCTTTCCTCCAACAAAGATCTACAGGACCTCCTTAGGTCTTTTGAGACCTCAAAGGAACGTCGGTTGTCCACTCCAGGCTGGAATCTAGACGTGGTCCTAAGGTTCCTAATGTCATCAGGATTTGAACCGCTCCAATCAGCCTCTTTTAAGGACCTCACATTAAAAAACTCTTTTCCTCGTGTGCTTAGCAACAGGTAAAAGAGTAAGTGAGATCCACGCCTTCAGCAGGAACATAGGTTTCACATCTGAAACGGCTACATGTTCCTTACAGCTCGGTTTTTTGGCTAAAAACGAGCTTCCTTCCCGTCCTTGGCCTAAGTCGTTCGAGATCCCAAGCCTGTCCAACATGGTGGGGAACGAACTGGAGAGAGTACTTTGCCCAGTTAGAGCTCTTAAGTACTATCTAAAGGTCAAAACCATTACGAGGACAATCAGAAGCCTTATGGTGTGCTATCAAGAAGCCTTCTCTACCAATGTCTAAGAACTCAGTTTCTTACTACATCAGGCTTCTGATTAGAGAAGCAAATTCTCATCTGAAGGAAGAAGACCTTGCTTTGCTGAAGGTAAGGACACATGAAGTGAGAGCTGTGGCTACTTCAGTGGCCTTCAAACAGAACCGTTCTCTGCAGAGTGTTATGGATGCAACCTATTGGAGAAACAAGTCAGTGTTCGCAACATTCTATCTCAAAGATGTCCAGTCTCTTTACGAGTACTGCTACACCCTGGGTCTATTCGTAGCAACGAATGCAGTAGTAGGCGAGGGCTCAGCCACTACATTCCCATAATCCCATAACTTTTTAACCTTTCTCTTGCATACTTTTTATGGGTTGTACGGTCGGCTAAGAAGCCTTCCACATCCTTGTTGATTTGGCGGGTGGTCAATTCTTTCTTGAGAAGCGCCAAGGTTAAAGGTTGTGATGAGGTCCTTTAGTATGGGTTGCAGCCCTGTATACTTTAGCACCTTTGAGTTGATTCAGCCTCCCAAGAGGAACGCTGCGCTCAGTAAGGAAGACGATCTTATTAAAGGCAGAGTAACGGTTCAAGTCGACTTCCTTACCAGGTACTTATTATTTCATTGTTATTGTGGATAACTGATTATATGAAATATGGGATACTTAGCTATCCTTTAATCTTGTACACTGGTTTTCACCCACCCCCCTGGGTGTGAATCAGCTACATGATTATCGGGTAAGTTTAATATTGAAAAATGTTATTTTTATTAATAAAATAAATTTTTGAATATACTTACCCGATAATCATGATTTAATCGACCCTCCCTTCCTCCCCATAGAGAACCAGTGGACCGAGGAATAATTGAGGAGGTGTCAACAAGAAGTACTTGAGTACCTGGCCACAGGTGGCGCTGGTAAATACACCCCCTTCTAGTATTGTGATAGCTGGCGTATCCCTCCATAGAATTCTGTCGGGCAACGGAGTTGACAGCTACATGATTATCGGGTAAGTATATTCAAAAATTTATTTTATTAATAAAAATAACATTTTAATGTTTTGTTTATATGCGACCTTTCCTGAGAGTAGGCGGTCCTAACTTGGAAACCGAAGTTAATCAACGTTGAGCCCTTTATATCGTAATTAGCTTTTAAAGAGCTAAGGATTTAAAACTTTTTAAATGTAATATGAAAGAATTTCTTTGATAGTCTTCGTACTGTTTTCAAAGATGAACTAACGTTTAGTTTATTTATGCTACGCAGTTGTTGACGTTCAGGACGTTCAACATGCGCTCTATCGTTACGATAGAGAGAGAGTGTATCACTGTTTCACTTTGCAGTAAGAGTAAATCGATTCTGACGTTTTGTTCATTCTTTCTTAGCTTAAATGTTTTAAATTCTATTTTAAAGGAACTTTTTAATTGAAAAACCTTTCAGTTTTTTCCTTTAGTCAAATAACATGTTTTTTTTTTGACGAAATATAATTGGGCTCTTCTCTTAGGTGCGAAATCAAGAGAGAAAGAGAGAGAGAGATAGAGACGGAGGGAGAGAGAGGAGAGAAAACGTTCCGTTCAAGCGGGTAACGTTGTTCTCGAGTTACTCTCGTCCCTAGTCTCTGTACGGGGAGGAAGGATAAAACGTTTTTAGTTTTTTATTCTCGTCCCCAGGCTATGTGCGGTGAGAGATTGAAAACGTAGTTTATAGGAACTAGTGTTTAGTCTCTTTCCCAGCCACTGAATTTTTTATCTTAAAATATGTTTTCTGTTTTTGCGGGTATTAATGAGCTTGCATTATACGACTGATTTCACAATTACTACCTTTTAATGAAGGGTAGAATTGCGTGTTTCAGGTAGAAATCAGTAAAAGTTTCGATTTCAGTGATATAAGTGCAAAACAGAAAATCGAAGTGATAAAGTGATATGCGCAAAGTGTTACAGTGTTGCGTCCGAGGGTTCGTCTGTTCGTGCCTGTCGTTCACCTAGTCCGGGACCTCTTGCATGCTCCCAAGCCCAGGGGAGAAGTAATGTCAAACGACTTATGGGTTCGAGAGGCTTTGATCAACGAACAGACGTTTTCCCTCTAAGGTATCGGGTGTATCTTACCAAGATCTCCCCTACCATAAGACGAGAGAGACGTTGTTTCTCCTCGTCATCCGAAGGCTTTTTGCATAAGAAACCTGTCACAAGGTTTCGAAGCCCTTAAGCGAAAGTCAGTCCTTTCAGGACAGGTCCAGCGTCCTGGTTACAGCCATTAGGACAGCTCTGACCCTATGCAGTCATCGGATAACTGCTCGCCGCCTAACAAAAGCGTAACACAGACTCCGAGAGTCTTTTTTGTTGGCAAAGTGTTGCGGTCACAGACGTTACCCTCGTCTCTTACCACAACCATTTCCGTTGATCCTTAATGGGTTGTATGGCAAGACATGCAGTATATGCTTGCCTCCCTTATGGAAGACTATTCTGCCGATTAGTCCGTTGAGTCTAGCCGTTTATCTCATTGATATCCTGGCTTTCAGCCAACCTAACGTTCCTTTGTGCTTACTGTTGACGTTGGTGTAGCTAAGTCACGTCAGTCAGGTTGTTTAGAACCACACTCGATGCGGTCTCGTGTGGTTTTTCAGCCGCATTTGGACGTTAGGCCACTTGCTGATGCTCCTGTTGACGTTCAAGACGTTCACTAACAATCGGAGTTGACTTGTTTTGACGCTGTGCGTCAACCTCCGCATTCTAGAGTTGTTTTGACTGCTCAGTCTAGACAGTCAAAGCAGTCTCGAGTGGACGCTGTGCGTCCTCACGCACCTGTTGTGGTTGACAGTTCAGTTGTTGACAGTTCACAGTCTGTCAAGCAGTTACATGACGTTGCGTTCTGGTCCGCTACTAATGCACCAGTGAGTGTGGACTCTGCTTGTAAAGCATTGCCACCATGGTAGGTCTCTCCCTTGCTTGAGACTCAGCTTTTATCGGACAAGGTTCCTGTAGATGAGGAAGTTGCTGTTCCCCCTCCTACTGATATTCCCTTGAGGACTCTGTCAGATGGAGAGGAGCCTAAAGCTGCTTAGCCCCCTATGGACTTTAATTAAATCATGATGATTTTTTTTAAGGATCTTTGTCCGGATCTTTTTGTAACTGCTGCTCCTCGTTCGCCTAAACGTCAGAGCTTACACTAGGCCTAGCTACTTCGAAGCCGTTGTTTTTAAGCTAGTGCTCTCTCGCTCTCCTAGAGAGCTTTACGTTGGCTAGGCGACTGGTTTTTCACCAGGAGGAGTTTGGGGGATACAGCCTTTGCTTTCCCTTTTTTTAAACTGGCTTATAGAGCGAGAGTCTGATATGACACGAGAGAAGTTCTCGGCTTGGGAGTTCATGCCTCTGCCCAGATAGACTTCTCAAATCTCGTAGACTCTCCCTGGCGCCTGGCCAGGAGACGCTCCAAGTTTTTTACAGGTCAACTTCACAGCTGTTTTCGAGCCTTTGATATTTTGCTGTACAATTATGTCATGCATTAACAAGGCTTTCAGGGATGGAAAGCGGTACCGCCTCAGTCGCTAACCCCGTCTGTGGCCGCACCTGCTCCCGTAGACCCTAAATGGGCTTTGCTGCAAGACATGCAGTCCAAGCTTGCGTTCTTGATAGAGGACTTTAATGCGGAGAAGGTTGCTACCGAACCTTCTGGCCAACAACCTTCCAACCGGTCGGTTGTGCGCCATGTTGACGCTGAGGTAACCTACTCGCGTCTGCCAGTTGAGGTGGTTCCTCCACCGATGCAACCCAGTGTGGGTTGCCAGCCGCACGTTGTCGTTAAGCGACGCTCGGAGGTGGTTGTTGACGTTCAGGACGTTCAACAACCAGCAGAGGTGACTTGTTTTGACGCAGTGCGTCAACCTCAGCAACCCGGTAGGGTGTTGACTGCACAACCCAGACGGTCTAGACAGTCTCGGGTTGACGCTGTGCTTCCTCGCGCACCCATGGTTGTTGACAGTTCACAGACTGTGCAGCAGTTCCATGATGTTGCGTCCGGCTCCGTCACGCATGCACCAGTGCGACCGGACTCAGCGAGCCAGACGTTGCCCACTCCGTTGCCGTTTCCTCATCAGTTTTCGGATGAGGAACCCTCTGATGAGGACGTTGCTGAACAACAAGACGATCAGCCCCCAGAATAGATCAAGCCCTGCTATCCATCCAGAAGATGCTGAAGAAGGAACGCTGCTCAGTCAGGCTGTGGATGAGTCTGGTAGGGACGCTGTCATCCGTGGAACAATTTGTGTCACTAGGAAGACTACACCTCCGTCCTCTTCATACCATCTAGCTTTTCACTGGAAAAAGGACAAGACGCTAGAAGCGGTCTCGATCCCGGTTTCCGAAAAGATAAAGTCTTGTCTGACTTGGTGGAAGGACAATATCAACCTAAGAGAGGGTCTTCCCCTGGCTGTTCAGACTCCCAACCACGTTCTCTTCTCGGACGCATCGGACGTGGGCTGGGGCGCGACACTAGACGGTCGGGAATGCTCAGGACTGTGGAACTCGAGTCAGAGGAGCATGCATATCAACTGCAAGGAGCTGTTGGCAGTACATCTGGCCTTGAAAAGCTTCAAGTCTCTCCTTCGAGGCAAAGTGGTGGAAGTTAACTTGGACAACACCATGGCCTTGGCGTACATCTCCAAACAAGGAGGTACCCACTCACTGACGTTGTACGAGATCGCAAGGGACCTGCTCATCTGGTCAAAAGGTCAAGACATCTCCCTAGTAACGAGGTTCATCCAAGGCGACTTGAACGTCATAGCAGATTGTCTCAGTCGGAAAGGGCAAGTAATTCCAACCGAATGGACCCTCCACAAGGATGTGTGCAAGAGACTTTGGGCCACTTAGGGTAAACCATCCATAGATCTCTTTGCAACCTCGCTGACCAAGAGGCTTCCAATCTATTGCTCTCCAGTCCCGGACCCAGCAGCAATACATATAGATGCTTTCCTCCTAGATTGGTCACATCTGGATCTCTACGCATTCCCACCGTTCAAGATTGTCAACAAGGAACTGCAGAAGTTCGCCTCTCGCGAAGGGACAAGGTTGACGTTAGTTGCTTCCCTCTGGCCCGCGAGAGAATGGTTCACCGAGATACTGCGATGGTTAGTAGACGTTCCCAGTAGTCTTCCTCTAAGGGTAGACCTTCTACGTCAGCCACACGTAAAGAAGGTACTCCAAAGCCTCCACGCTCTTCGTCTGACTGCCTTCAGACTATCGAAAGACTCTCGAGAGCTAGAGGCTTTTCGAAGGAAGCAGCCAGTGCGATTGCTAGAGCAAGGAGAGCGTCTTCCATTAGAGTCTACCAATCGAAGTGGGAAGTCTTCCGAGACTGGTGCAAGTCAGTTTCTGTATCCTCGACCAGTACCTCTGTAGCTCAAATAGCTGTTTTTCTCTTATACCTGAGAAAAGGACGATCCCTTTCAGCTCCCACTATCAAGGGCTACAGAAACATGTTGGCATCGGTCTTCCGGCATAGAGGCTTAGATCTTTCCAAACATAAAGATCTGCAAGACCTCCTTAAGTCTTTTGAGACCACCAAGGAGCGTCGTTTGGCTACCCCTGGATGGAATTTAGACGTGGTACTAAGATTCTTCATGTCAGACAGGTTGGAGCCGTTACAATCAGCCTCCCTGAAAGATCTCACTCTTAAGACTCTTTTCCTGGTATGCTTAGCCTCGGCTAAAAGAGTCAGTGAGATTCATGCCTTCAGTAAGAACATCGGATTTTCGTCAGAAAAAGCCACTTGTTCGCTGCAACTTGGTTTTCTAGCCAAAAATGAGCTGCCTTCTCGGCCTTGGCCTAAATCTTTCGATATCCCCAGCTTATCGGAGATCGTAGGCAATGAACTAGAAAGAGTCTTATGCCCTGTTAGAGCTCTTAAGTTCTGTTTAAAGCGTACTAAACCTTTACGAGGCCAATCTGAAGCTTTATGGTGTTCAGTTAAGAAACCATCCTTGCCTATGTCAAAGAATGCTTGGTCAGACTTTATCAGATTGTTAATACGAGAAGCTCATTCACATCTGAGTGAGGAAGACCGAACTTTGCTTAAGGTGAAGACGCACGAAGTTAGAGCTGTAACAACTTCCGTGGCCTTTAAGCAAAATATATCTCTGCAAAGTATAATGGACGCAACCTATTGGAGAAGCAAGTCAGTGTTCGCGTCATTTTACTTGAAAGATGTCCAGTCTCTTTACAAGAACTGCTACACACTGGGACCATTCGTAGCAGCGAGTGCAGTAGTGGGTGAGGGCTCAACCACTACAATTCCCTAATTCCTTATCCTTTTAATCTGTCTCTTGAAGTGTTGTTTTTTTATGGGTTGTCCGGAAGGCTAAGAAGCCTTTCGCATCCTGGTTGATTTGGCGGGTGGTCAAAGTCATTTCTTGAGAGCGCCTAGAATAGGGGTTTGATGAGGTCCTGTTGTATGGGTTGCAACCCTTGATACTTCAGATCCTAGGGGTCGATCAGCATCCTAAGAGGATCGCGAGGCTCCGTAAGGAAGACGTACTTAAAAGGCAGAGTAATTGTTCAAGTCGACTTCCTTACCAGGTACCTATTTATTTTGTTTTTGTTATTTTGATAACTTCTAAAATGAAATAAAAAACTCTTAGCTCATAAAAGTGTAAACATATATTACTGGTCTCTACCCACCATCCTGGGTGTGAATCAGCTATATAATCACTGGCTAAGTTAAATATTGAAAAATGTTATTTTGATTATAAAATAAATTTTTGAATATACTTACCCGGTGATTATAAATTAAATGACCCTCCCTTCCTCCCCAATAGAGACGCAGTGGGACGAGGAGAAAATTGAGTCTTTGTTTACATTGAGAGCTGGGTATCTGGTCGACAGATGGCGCTGTTGGGCACACCCGCAACCTGTGTAGCGATCGCTGGTGAGTTTTTCCGTAGAGTTGTCTGTCGAGCAACAGAGTTGCAGCTATATAATCACCGGGTAAGTATATTCAAAAATTTATTTTATAATCAAAATAACATTTTTTCAAGTCTTGCTTCACTTAGTATTATCATTTTATTTTCACTATCGTTGATAATATCAGCCTCCGATCCACTGCATTCTTCTTCTAAAATATCTTTGCCCTTTAGCAGTGATGAACGAATAGAGAGACGATTAGGGGTGGATTTGGTTGGTCTCTGGCCAGCAGTGATGTTAGCATGCGCCATTTCCTGCGCGGGCCCTCTCTCTCTCGTCGTCGCTTCATTCCCCTCTATGGCATTAGTTTCTTGAATTCTCTGTTCTGCTTCTTCGATGGCTATATCAAATTGGCGTTTCCGCATTCTAGAAGCATGAAGTGAACTCTTGCGCCTTTTAGGCATGGTGAAAAACTAAAAACACCGCAGAAAAAAACAGAGTTCAGTCAAGGCTAGCGAGCATGAAAAAATGCGACCTTATTACGTGAAGATTTATAGGCAACTGAGCGTCATGACTCATGATGGGTGTTCACTGTTTTGTCTTGTCTAGGTATAACCAGAAAGGTGCCAATTAGGATATTATTGACATTATATATTTCATTTCAAAGGAAGTTTTTGTAACATATATCACAAAAACTATACCAGACTAAATAATTTGCGCTACTGGTGTTTTCTGTGTATAAAGTTGTTATTACATTTCAGGCCATAGCTAGAAAATTAAGGCGAATTTTAGCATAATACTTCGTGCACACATTCTTGAATGCTCTACGAAGCCATAGAATTTTTTTCAGCAAATCGAATATGTTTCATATTTTTTCGGTTTTTTAGGCGGCCGATCCCCTTAATGGATATACACTGTACAGAGAGAGTGAGTTAGGACCAGCTGGGTGGAGAGATAGGTAGTGGCGCACAGCCTCCCAATGTAAAAGAGTGCATGCTATTGGAATCATCACTCAGGTAGTGGCGCACAGCCTCCCAGTGTAAAGGAGCGCATGCTTTTGGAATCATCGCCCAGCTTGAATTTTATCGCGATTTTTACGAGAATTTTTATATAATAGGTATTACATTGTTCTTGGCCATCACAATGCTGTTGTCAACTATTAGAAATCAAATTCTTAATGTTGGGAAAGCAATTATCACAAAGACTTTTTCTTTTTTCCTTTTTTCCTTGGCCACGAAAAATCGAAACCACAAAGCAAGAAACTGTGATTAACAAGGTCCAACACGCACACACTCTCTCTCTCTCTCTCTCTCTCTCTCTCTCTCTCTCTCTCTCTCTCTCTCTCTCTCTCTCTCTTTTGTTGCATTCAATAAAATTGTTATTATTTAAGTAATTAATTGTGGTTTAATAAAACATTTATGTACTTCTGTTTTAAATTTCTGGTGTATTTTAACAATCAAAGTATTTTGGGTGCTGTGATCAAATCAGCTGATGAACATATGAATCAATAACATAGAGTAAAATTTCCCATATGTATATGTGTATATATTTACATATGTATGTGTTTATTATTTTTTTTTTCCTTATGGCAGGGATGTTTCTACATCTGTTATTGCCACTTGGGCGGATGTTTCTACATCCGGTATTGCTGCCTGCTTTGATGAATGGGAAAGGTGTCATGGTTGGGAGGTGTTGTGCTCAAAGCTATATGTGAGAGTATTGGATGATCTCAGCCTTCCCGAAGATGGTTTGGACCTTTGTGGCGTAACTATTCTCAAGTGTTGGGTCTTTGGAATCCAGGGGGATCCAATGCTTGGGGTAGGACTCTTGGCTTTTGGCCGGAAGCCCGTCATTACAGATATGGGGATTGATTGATTGATTTAAAGTTTTCAGGCATCCTGACATCTGAGGTCATTGACGCCGACAGATATGGGGAGGATGATTCCATAGTTTCTTGGTCTCAGTTCTAACAGGCGGGTTCAGCTTACACCTGTGCCTCTATATCTGTTTTGATGCTATCCTTCGGGTAGGATATGGAGTGGACCATCTGGGAAGTATACTCTCACTGTGCTGGTAGTGGAGAGTGCAAATTTCCTTCCCAACATGTGATGCCTTAATGTTCTCAAGCAGGTAAATCAAAGTATTAAAAAAAATCACTCTTCTCTTTTCTTTATTTTGATGGATTCTTCTTACAATGACCCCACCTCCCTTGGATATGCTGACTCGCCTCCGGCACTGTTGACGACCTCTGGCAATTCATTTAAAGAAAACTCCGTTGACGACGTCGGAACTAAAAAGGACTATTCTTTAAACATTCGAATTCGGAAAAAGGGTAATTTGGGCAACACAGGAAAACTGAATGTCCTGCACGTTACCCAAATCCCATTAGAAGCTAATTATGATGTGCTACATAAAATATTTGAGTGTTACGGATTAATAAAAAAAATTGGAATGAAACTTCAAGATGATAATTGGGAATCTTGGTTATCATTTAATTGTCATGAGGAAGCATTTAATGCAAGCCGTAATATTGTTGATATTAAAGTAGGTAATATGAGTGTTAAGGGTGCTCTGTGTGATGGGGCACCTAAAGATTTGGATGTCTACAGACCAGCAGACTGGGCTGATAAAGATATAGAGGCAGATATGCCATCCCAAAGAAAGCCAAAACCACCAATGTGGCTTCTTGCTCAATCTGTAGGAGGTACGGAAAATTATTCCAAGATCTGCAAATTTCTTCAGAGGAAGATAGGTACGATCGCACCTGGAGATATATCTCGATTCGGGAAGAAAAGTTACTTGATAAAGGCTAAGTCATACACACAGTCTGTTATACTGTCCAATTTGAAGACAGTAAATGAAGATATAAAATTGGACATCAAACCCTATCTAAACTTTAGCTATGGAAGGGGAGTGGTTTTCAATAGGGATCTATATGAATTTACTGAAGAGGAGATATTGGCTATGTGTCCTCTATCAGTGTGGAAAGTACGTAAAGTACCTGGAACATCAATGATTGTTCTTACTTTCCAGGATGCTGATGTACCTTACCACATAGACATAGAAAACGAAAGGATCAGAGTTTAACCTTTTAAGCAGAAGCCACTGCAATGTTATAATTGCTTTAAATTTGGACATCCTTCCAAAATTTGCAATAATGAAAAAATTTGTAATACTTGCTCCAATATTTACCATGGGGAATGTACACTTGAGGCAAGGTGCTTAAACTGCAACTCTAATCATAAATCTAATGATAGGAGCTGCCAGTTTTATAAGTTAGAAGAGGAAGCCCTCAATAAATCAATTATTGAACATGTAAGCGTGGGACATGCCAAGAGATTATTAAATAAATCTAATACTTATGCAAAGACTTTAAAAACAGGAGAAAAAGTTCCTCGGGAATCATCTCACCCACCTACTACTGTAGGTAGTTCTCGAAAAAGGAATTCACCATCTATTGATAAAGTGCTGCATAAGACAAGAACATCTCCTCCTAAAGATTTATCATTGAGTATCAACAAAAAGACATTGCCCACCACTATGAAACCGTTGTCCCCCATTACAAAGGATAGTACTAACCTCTCCCAGGCCATATCCTTGCCTGATTTAATGGAGATTCCACCTGACACCAAGTTATCAGGTGTACCTGTAGTGGGGAAGGTACAAAAACCTGGTAACTCGCAACCTATTAATCGTAAAAGAGAGAGACCTCCATCTCTCTCACCCCCTTCCATAAGAAATACTAGAATTATGACATCAAATAAATATGATGTTTTGTCTGTTGATGTTGCCGATCAACCAGAAGATAATTTAAATAAATCAGAAATTCAAGTTGAGGTCCACCATCCCCCTCAACAAATAGATAAAATGATACAAAGAAAAACACCAACGTGAACCCAACATAAGACCATCTCTGAAGAAACCTACAGGTAATAATGTTAGATTAAAAACTGCTAATGGGAAGACCTCATCCAAGATGTCTTCCCGAAATAATCCATAGTTTTCTCCTCAATTTTGCAATGGAACTGTCAGGGTTTAAGGGCAAAATTTGAAGAACTTAAGCTCCTAATTCATGAACATTCCCCCATAATTGTATGTCTATAGGAAAGTATGCTTGATGCTAACACTCCTAGTCCTCGAGAGTATGTTAGCTATAGAACACTATATAATCATCAAGCAGGGAGCCATGGTGGAAGTCTCATGTACGTTCGTCGAGATGTTCCCCAAATTGATATAGGAAGAAAATATACAATATGCTCTCTCTACTTGCCTCCAAATGATAATATTTTATATGATGATTTAGCAGAGGTCATTCATCAACTCCCTCAACCATTTCTCTTACTGGGAGATATGAATGGTAGACATCCTATATGGGGTGATATTTTAGCAAACACAAGGGGCAATATTATCTCATCAATTGTGGAGAATGAGGATGTGGGACTCCTTAATACAGGAGAGCCCACACACTTCCATGTTCAGACAGGTACCTTGTCATGCATTGACCTTTCAATTGCAAGCTCTAACTGCCTTCTTGATTTTGATTGGAGGACATTAGATGATTGGCATACTAGTGATCATGCACCAATCATTATAAACACCAACAAGGGTTCGCCTTTACAAAGATCGCCACGATGTAATCTTGACAAGGTAGACTGGGTTAAATTTTGTGAGCTAAGTGAAATCGAAGGGAGTGCAGATCAGTTTGAAAGTATTGATGATGCCATAGACCTACTGAATGGAACTCTCCATACAGCAGGAATCAATTCGATTCCCAAAACCACAGGAATATTCAAAAGACGACCAGTCCCGTGGTGGTCTTCAGAATAAACAGCCTTGCACAGAGCCACCAGAAAATCTCTGACTAGATTGCGTAAACGCCGTACGGAGGAAAATTTGATAACGTACAAAAAGTGTAGAGCACAGTTCCGCCGTGCCATGAAAGAAGCTAGACGCCAATCTTGGATGGCTTTTGTTTCCTCCATTAATAGTAGGACACCACCATCTTCTGTATGGAGGAAAGTAAAAAAGATTGCAGGCAAATTCACCCCAAACCCACCACCATTGTTGAAAGTGAATGGTCAGTATGTGACTGAAGGAATTGAAGTTAGCAATGCCCTGGCTGACCATTTTTCAAATGTATCGTGCAAGAGTATAGCAGCTCCTGGTCACCAGTACAGGAGCATTGAAGAAAAGAAAATTTTAAATTTTGCAACTGGAAGGGAAGAGTCATATAATTCTCCTTTCACTGAAAGAGAATATGATTCGGCACTTTCCACTTGCAACGATACAGCCCCTGGACCGGATAGAATTCCATACGCAATGATTAAACATGTACATTTTAATACAAAGTTGTTTATTTTAAGCATTATTTATAGAATATGGCATGATCATAGTTATCTAAGTGTTTGGGAACTAGCCATTATTTTAGCCTTTTTAAAACCCGGTAAGGACAAGTTTTTTAGCAGCAAACTACCGACCTATTGCATTGACATCTTGTTTATGTAAAATTATGGAGAAGATGGTCAATGCAAGACTGATGTGGTACCTTGAAAAGAAGGATATTTTATCACCCATTCAATGTGGATTCAGAAAAATGCACTCAACGACTTATGTGCTAATACGACTTGAGTCCTCCATTTGTTAAGCGTTTGCTTCCAAACAGCACCATGTGACAGTCTTTTTTTATCTTGAAAAGGCATATGATACCACATGGAGATACGGTATTCTTAAAAGAATCCATGAGTTAGGATTAAGAGGAGAGCTACCACTATTCATTCAGTCATTTCTTTCACATAGAGTTTTCCAAGTGAGAGTTGGGGAAGCTCTATCACAGAGTAAATGCCAGGAAGAAGGAGTTCCTCAGGGGAGTGTGCTGAGTGTAACCCTTTTTGCACTAGCAATTAATGGGATATCCTCAGTCATTCCCCGGGATGTTCTCGCAACATTATTTGTGGATGATCTCTCCATATCATTTGCTGGGACTAGAATGGCAATGGTTGAGAGAAAAATACAACTCTCTATTGATAAATTATCCATTGGGCCGATATGAATGGATTTAAGTTCTCGACAAGTAAAACTACAATTGTCCATTTCTGTCGTATCCGGGGAGTACATCCAGACCCGGATATATACATCAAAGGTCAACGGATCCCATGTGCAAGTGAAGCTAAATTTTTAGGGTTGATATTTGATTGTAGGCTTACATGGGTTTCTCACTTAAAAGCATTAAAAGCTATATGTCTTGAAGCTATGAATCTTTTAAAAGTATTGTCCCATACATCATGGGGGGCAGACCGCAATACAATTCTAAAATTATACAAGGCCTTGATTTTTTCCAAAATTAGTTATGGATGCGAAATATACTCCTCAGTAACCCCAAGCCGGTTAAAAATATTAGATTCTATACATCATGGTAGTATAAGATTGTCCACAGGAGCCTTTAGAACCTTACCTATCTCAAGTCTCCTTGTGGATGCTAGGGAGTTGCCTCTAGACCTTTACCGAATGTCCTCTATTATTCGGTATTGGTTTAGATTGCAAAGACTCCCTATTTCCTCAGCCTTTCAGACTGCATGCCTTGTAAGGCACTCAACCTACTTTAAGTTGTACCCAAAATCTCCTCAACCTTTTGGGTTTTGGGTGAAACAGTTATTAAACAATCTGGATATAATTAGAATTAAGGTGCTTCCATTCAAGGTATCATCAACACCTCCATGGAAATTACCTGACATATCTCTTTGTAAATACTTTATTGGAGTTAAGAAGAATATGACTGACTTAGAATCCAGGTCTCTTTTTATGGAACATGTTGAAGAACATAGGGGATCGACTTTTATATATACTGATGGCTCCAAATCTGATGCTGGTGTTGGATTTGGAGTACATAGTAATGATTTTAATGGTAGAGGTGCACTTCCTCTAACAGCTTCCATATTTACTGCCGAACTGTATGGCATACTAACCGCTATTGAGAAAATAGCTTTGGAAAAGGAGGGTAATTTTACAATTTTTAGTGATGCAAGGAGTGTTCTTCAAGCTTTAGAAGTTTTTAATTCTAGTAACCCTCTAGTTTTAAAGATTTTAGAATGGCTTTTTATTATTGGACGGAGAGGTATAACAGTTCGATTTTGTTGGGTTCCAGCACATGTAGGTGTGTCTGGGAACGGGAAGGCAGATTTACTGGCGAAGAATGCGGCATCCGAGTTGCTACCAAGGAGGTATCCCATTCCCTGTAATGATTTCCTACCTTACATCAAGAAATTGGTTTGTAATACTGTAAATGGCAACAGCTCTGGGATAGTCAAGATGGCAATAAAATGAGGGAAGTAACAAATATCATATCACCTTGGAGGTATAACATTATACCCCGAAAATGGGAGACGACTCTTTGCCGTCTCCGTATTGGTCACACACGGTTGACACACGAGTTTCTGCTGAAGGGCCAACACCAACCGTATTGTGAGGACTGTTTAGTACCTTTAACAGTGAGGCATTTGTTGACCGAATGCCCCAATTTTACTAACTTAAGAAATAGATATCTGTTTGAGGCTCGAGGTGAGGATGGCAGGTTCATCCTTGCCAAGATTCTTGGACATGATGTGTCCTACTATGCGAGCGGAATTTTTAGATTTATTTCAGAAGCAGGTCTTCTGAAAACTATTTAACTATTGTAATGACTTCTTTACTTTTATGGTTTTAATTGAATTCTCTCTTATTTTTCATATATAATAAATGCTATTGGCATTAATGACCTTAGATGTCAGGATGCCAGAAAACTTTCAATCAATCAATCAATCACCTCGACTTGAACAAGTTTCTGTGAACACGGGCAAGGACAAGAGGAGAGTCACCAAGAATACAATCTATTCCTGGATCCGACAAGATATAAATCAGTCCTTGAACCCAGACTCTTCTCCAAAAATTCTTAGACCCAGAGCTCATGATGTTAGGGGCATAGTATGTCTGTAGCATTGAAGAACTGCTCTGTGACACAGGCTTTTCAAAATGGTGTGTGTAAGCGTGGGATGACCCTCATAGTCTGGACCTGAAAAACGAAACCCACAGGAACCTGGATACCTAGGTCCTGTGGCGGCAGCACAACATATGGTTAAAGATACCTCAGTTCCCTTGCAGGACAAGTAGCAGTCGGTCGAGAGTTGACGTTTCCCTGAATTAGTCTGGGATGAACGGTAGAGTAACTGGCCTCTCTCCTTTCTTGTGGTATTGCATCTATGGAACTCTGCAAGCTGATCTCATCTGTCCACATATAAAACCATATCCTTTGTGTTGCATAAAATATGATATGTATTTGTTATGTCCCTTCCCTCCCAGCTAGGGGGAGTCGGGCAATGGCTAGGTTAAGTGCAGAGTTCAACTCCAAACAGTTCCTTACCTAAGGGTGAGTCTCCATTGTAAAGAGCAAAAGGGTTTGTATTTGTGTTGGAGCAAATGACAAATTTGGAAATAATATGTATTTTTCCTCACTATACAAACCTTGAGTTCTTTATACATACCTGTCTCGCCATCACCTAACTCCCGAGAAAGTCCTGCCTGCAAATATTATTATTATTATTATTATTATTATTATTATTATTATTATTATTATTATTATTATTATTATTATTATTACTTTCTAAGCTACAACCCTAGTTGGAAAAGCAGGATGCTATAAGCCCAGGGGCTCCAACAGGGAAAATGGCCCAGTGAGGAAAGGAAACATGGGAAAATGAAATTTTTAAGAAGAGTAACAACATTAAAATAAATATCGTATATAAACTAAAACTTTAATAAAACAAGAAGAAAAGAAACAAGACAGAACAGTTTGCCCGAGTGTACCCTCAAGCAAGAGAACTCTAACCCAAGACAGTGGAAGACCATGGTACAGAGGCTATGGCACTACCCAAGACTAGAAAACAATGGATTGATTTTGGAGTGTCCTTCTCCTAGAATAGCTGCTGAGCATAGCTAAAGAGTCTCTTCTACTCTTAACAAGAGGAAAGTGGCCTCTGAATAATTACAGTGCAGTAACCTCTTGTGTAAAGAAAAATTGTTTGGTAATGTCAGTGTTGTCAGGTGTATGAGGATAGAGGAAAATGTGTAAAGAATAACCCAAGACAGTGGAAGACCATGGTACAGAGGCTATGGCACTACCCAAGACTAGAAAACAATGGATTGATTTTGGAGTGTCCTTCTCCTAGAATAGCTGCTGAGCATAGCTAAAGAGTCTCTTCTACTCTTAACAAGAGGAAAGTGGCCTCTGAATAATTACAGTGCAGTAACCTCTTGTGTAAAGAAAAATTGTTTGGTAATGTCAGTGTTGTCAGGTGTATGAGGATAGAGGAAAATGTGTAAAGAATTGGCCAGACTATTCGCTGTGTGTGTGTGTGTGTGTGTAGGCAAAGGGAAAATGAACCATAACCAGGGAGATGGATCCAATGTAGTACTGTCTGGCCAATCAAAAGACCCCATAACTCTCTAGCGGTAGTATCTCAACGGGTGGCTGGTGCTCTGGCCAACCTACTACCTATGAAAAGTGAAGGTATTTCATGGTGTTTGAGCTAGGTGGTTGGTCTACCCCAACCCCCACTAACTAGTGGTGGGTTGTTATACCTCACTAAAAGGTCTTTTGACTAGTTTTCAGGATTTGCCGAAATAATATCCACTGTAAAAAGTTCAAGGTTTTTATAGTTAGGAAAAATACAAATCCTTTCTAATTTGTCATATCCTGTATTCCAGGTTCCTTGCTATATCTTGCATGTCGCAATGGTGAGAAAGCTAAGAAAATTGTAAGAAATCTACGCAGGGTGACGGATAACAAAGAAATTCATTATTTGCATCTAGATCTCTCCAAATTTTCCACAATAGAGAATTTTGTTACTGCTTTCAAAGATCGTGAGTATTTTACAAATGGACATAGTGTATGCTTATTGTATGAATGTATGTTAAGAACTAATGCTTAATGTTCAGGGTGGCCTACAAACTTTTTTTCAATAAATGTATTTAAAACTCCTACCACCAAATTGGCAAAAGAATTAATTTCTACTAAACTACCCATTCTTTTACCCATAGCCAACATTTTTTTTAGTTAGCCAACCAGAATAACCTTAGTTCAATGCATGCCTTCTATTGACATGACTAAGGCTCTAGAAAATTGCCCTGATCTGTTGAAATTGGTAGTTATTCTTACGCGGATACAAACTTCCGAGTCATTTAATGGGTTACTCCTAGTTTCATTTTCTACAACCAGACAATCAAAAGAAAATTGGTTTGATTGCATCATGCTTCAATCTGCATAATGCTTGTTCAAAGTACTTCCCGACAACACTGGTTGGGAAGTAGGTCGGTATGCCCACTTCCTCTCTCTGTGATCAGCCATGTGTATCGCCCGTACTGTACCCTTATAGTGCTTAGTGCTTGTGTCTGGTATTTACTGTCACTTGCATCTAGCTTTATTTGTGAGATTACGAATGTGTGCCTTACTATTATTAAGTAGAATTCGATGTGCTCCTTCTCCGGCCGAGGTAGACTACCCTCTGGTACATTTATGAGCCTGGTAGAAGAGGATCCACACCCGGTTTGACCTTCCTGTAGAGATAAACAATGTTCTGTGGAATCACCATGTGAGTACTGTAGGGAGTGGTCGTCCTCCCAGTGGGAGAGATATTGTTCTTCCTGCAAGAGACAATCTAAGAGGGATCCTTACCCTTCATCTTTTGTCAGCAGTGACAAGAAATGTAAGATTGGTTTTGTGGCAAACGTTATCCCCCTTCCAGGTCCATTGTGTCAGGAGCCCACTGAGGCTCCAGTCATGGATGACAATGGCCATAATTTTTTTATTTTATCACCCAGTGTTGATAATGTATGATATGAACTTGAACCAGTTCTTATAGTGGATCCCCTGACTATGGCTGTTGTGCTCCCTGAGCTGGATTCTTCAGATGTTCCATCTATCCCTGATTTTTCTGTATTATGTTATGCTTAGATCTCCCTACCCCCTGTGAGTGCATTGAGTGGAGATCTATACTGTACTGTATATGTCATATTATACTGATAAGATATTTCCCCCCATAGAAGTGTTTCCAATTAGTTAAGTGAAAATATCTTCGCATTCCCATCGGAAACCTTATGAGTAGAGCCTGTCGTTTTCCCTTGTACTGAGGCAGCCTTATTGAAAGATCTTTATTACCAGTCATCAGGTTGAAATAACAAGCAAGGCCTGTCTTGTACGCCTACGGGTCTTCAGTAGAGATCTCCATATAAAGAGTTCCTGGCATTAATGATTAAGCTAGGCTGAGCGTTCAGAATAACAAGTCTTAATGCCCCACTGTATCGTAAACATGATGACGTCACTGTACCCCACCACCATCTCAACATGTGAGGTAACTACTCCTCATCTTAGGCAGGTCAACAGGGTCTAAGCAAGTTGTCACCCCTAAACATCATGTCACTAAACGCACAGCCATGTTTGACGCGTGGACAGTCTTCCTCCGCAACTTAACAATGTCAAAGTTCAAGCTAATGTACGTTCACCACGCCCTAGAGGGCGTGGTAGATCGTCTCCCCATTACTTTTAAGGTTCCCCCAGAGCTTTTTATAAATTGAAGGATAAAGCTTTCATATGACCACACTAGCACCTGGCCTAATGTTCATGATGCTAAAACTAAGTATTCAATGGAACGCCATTTTATTAAACATAATTCTTTACAGGTGCAGAGTTTAGATGGTTGTGGAATGAAAGTCACTCCCCCATCTGACACAGATGAAGCAACTATCGGCAGACAACGTAGATGCCCTCTTTCCCTCCTCTATCCTGCTGTCTCGCTGTGATGAGCTCCTATGCAATGGGATCAGCAAAGGGAGCAGTCCGTTCAAGCTGAGGTCCAGACCATGCTAGAGAAGGATGCTCTCTAAGAGATCCAAGACGGGTCTCTTGGTTTCTACAGTTGACTCTTTCTTGTCGAAAAAGCCTTTAGAGGCTGGAGACCAGTCATGGAACTCTCAGCTCTGAATATGTTCAACAAACTCCGTTCAGCACTAGAGAGGCAAGCCCGTTTCTGATAAAAAGGCAGGTTACCAGCTCATCAGTGACAAAAGCTACTGGGTCATCTGTCCTCGTTCGTGAGGCTGGTGCCCAATGGCTGTCTTTTTATCCATTCTCTCGAGTGGCATCTGAAGACCTTTTGGTCTCAGGACAAGGAACCTCTGCACCTTGAGGTTCTAATAGGGTTAGAGCAAAAGAGACATCTGATTTGGTGGGGTGTTAAACAATAATCTCCTCAAGGGAGTAGTAATTGTTTCTCCTCCCCAGAATTGAGGCTTTTTACAGATGCGTCAAAAGAGAAGTTGGGCTCTCATGTTTCACCTCATAGTCTCTGGAGTGTGATCTGAGTCGAGCGACAGTGCCACATAAACCCTCCTAGAAATGACGGCAGCCTTTCTAGCCCTCAAGCAATTCCACCAGCTCCTTTCATGACACTCCGTGGAGCTGATGAGCGACAACACCACAGTTTGTGGGCTTTAGAAACAAACAAGGAAGTACTTTTTCACAGTCCCTCTGCCATCTGGTTGTGGAAATATTGAGATCGGACAGAAGACAACTTGGTAGATCTCTCAGCCTGATTCCCCATTGAACAAGAGAATGCTTTGATGAAGTTATCGTGCTTCAAACAGGGAATATCATTTCCATTTTGGAGCATTGGGACAGGAAAGAGGGCTCTCGAACTTGGGGAAATTGTTCCCTCAGTTCGAATCTAAATTTCTCTCTCATCTATTTCTGCTTGTCACCATCACTTCAAACTCCCATTAAAAGAGAGGAGAGAGAGAGAGAGAGAGATGAGAGAGAGAGAGAGAGGAGAGAGAGAGAGAGAGAGAGAGAGAGAGAGAGAGAGAGAGAGAGAGAGAGCGTGTGTGTGTGTGTGCGTCGCTGGGTGGGCCGGGTGTTTTACAACTATTTTGATCAATAAACTGATTTTAATTCAAACATATGACCATGTAAACATATGCGAACTAATTATGTTAATTCTTGTAAATTGTGATGATTACTCACTGAATCATGTGCAAAGGATGAAGTTAAAAAACATGGCACAGTCCCATATTTTCTTTTTGCATTTATAACGAAAAAGGTATAAGAAAATACTCATATTAGTGAGACACCATGTACGAGAGTTTAATCAAAACATGGCTCATATTTTCTATATTCCTATTAGTTTTTTTAGATTTAATCCACTAAGAATCTAATAATTGTTGTAGGATTGGTGAGATCTGAGTGGAATAGAATTGATTTTAAAAACACCTTTAGATTTTTATTCTGATCAAAATTCATTAGCCAATGTCATGAGAAGGTCGATACCGGTATGTGTTTAGGTTGATTGACGGTCAGGGATTTAGTATAACTAATTAATTGCTGATAAGAATTTGTTGCTTTAGATTTAACAGCTGTTTTAGATGGACTCAGAGTTCATATATGGAGAACATGTTAATCAACTTCCAAATTCTAAAGGCGTACGGTACTCAAAGTAGATGATTTAGTTTATGGCTTTAAGGGGGGTCAATGTTTATCAAGCTAAATTTCTTTTTCTTTTTATTGGTAATTGAATTGACTGGGTTTTTCAACTATTAATTCCTTAAATTTAATAATGTCATGTAATTTATAGCTGGAACTTAATATTTTTGTGTTAATTTAAATAAAATTCTCTCCTCTCTCTCTCTCTCTCTCTCTCTCTCTCTCTCTCTCTCTCTCAGCTGGCATTGATATGGTGCTGGGTTAGTATGGATCGGGGAAAGGGGAACGAATGGGCTTGTTCCTGAAAATTTAGATGACCTATGTTCATCCAAGTCACAAATTAGGTACCGAGAGAGAGAGATAGAGAGAGAGAGAGAACTAATTGGAGGTCTCTTCCATATCACACATACCTCGACAAGGTAATCCTAATTCTACGATGGTGGAAACTATTCAAAAGCTATTCAAAAGATTCTCGTGTCTGTGGAAGGATTTTGCTCTTCTCAGAAGTAATGAAAAATAGCTGGAGGGACTTGAAGAATATCTTTATTCCTTTTCCGGTCTTTCAAGTTCAAGCGGATCGTGGCTGTCCATTGAAATGATAAAAGGACCACAGATTAGTGATCACTGGAGGTGTGGTTTTTATTTTTATTAATTTTTTTTTCCAGAGCCCTTTGTGGCACGATGATACCTGTAAGTTTTATTTTACATTTTTGTTTCATGAATAGTTATACAAGTTAAAAGTAACTTACTTATTTTCAACTGTCTTATTTCTCCTTGGAAATATGTCTTACTGCCATTATGCTGGTTGGGAGTTCAAGATTAGACGCCCCACTCAAGCTTGGTAGCAACTAGTAGTGTCTGCAACCTGCTCGGTGTCAGCAGCTATTGTTTGATGATGGTGAGGGGCTTGGTCGTTAATCGTATGTATATATGGTCAGTCTCGAGGACATTATTCCTGTCCCTTGTATATGCCATTCATGAGTGACCTTTAAACCTTTAAAAACATGATTGTTCTTCATACTCTTTATATTATTTATTGTTTTTGTTGTATTTTGTACTTTTTCCAACTTGGAATATGAAACACTTAAAATGTTAAGTGCATTGAAACTGCTAGAATAGTTCTAGTTTTATAGTATTATTATATAGTAAATTGTTTTGAAGGCAGCTTACTCGATCCCTTTCCTCGCGATGGATCCATGAGATTCGTACCAGTATATTTATTTTATATCTTTGGAGAACATTCTGTTTAATCCGGGTTTCAATTTCTAAATGCTCACTATTATAGCTTTAAAAAACTTCGTCTTGAAAGACTTTATATCATCAGTCCTTATGTCAAGTAAAAATTATTTATACAGCACAACTTTAGATAGGCAGCTATGTAAGAGTGGAGTTTGATTCATTAGGCTGGTTAATTTCTGGTTAATTTCCCCCCTTTTAATGATAATAATAATAATAATAATAATAATATAATAATGATAATGATAATAATGATGATGATGATATTAATGTACAAGTTTGGGGATGCATATTTGAAGGCTAGAACTAGTTTCATTTTGGCACAATTTCTTTGGTCTAAATATCTAAGAAAGTTCTCGAATATATTGGACAATGTGGTTCTGATAACTGAATCAGTCATTGCACACATTTTGAAAACTAGCGGGTGAAAATTCAGGAAGGCATCAAAACTGAATTAGTTTTTATTATATCTAAAACAGAATACCTTATGAGTGTTGAATGGAAAGATCCCAGGTTAGACCGCCATAATTAATCTGGAAACTGGTGCATTAAAGTGAATATGCAGTTTCCATTATTTTGAAAGGTTTACAAATGAGAGTTGTGATATGTGTAATGTAGATTGTCAAATGCAAATGTTGTTTAGGAATAAGAGCAGTCGTAGTTCTCTCTCTTTGCCCTGGAGAGTCGCTGATATATTTCTGTTGGCACTAAATGCCTTTTTGGTGTATTCACTCCACCATCTTCCTTTAAATTAAATTCCCCACAAATATTGCCCTAATTTTCATCTCTATATCACATTCACACTTGGATCATCACATTTTTTCAGAAAATTATACCCAAGCAATACATCATATTTCTTATTAGTTCCCTCAACCACGTAAAAATCATTATCCTCCATCGTCAGCCCCCCAGTCATAACATTTTCACACATCTTGCCTAGCACTGGCATACTCAAATTACCAATGCCTTTCACTTCACCCTTACATCCCTTAAATTCACCAACATCCCTTACCTTATCATATGCATTTCTAAACATTAAATTAACACCACAACCAGTATCAATCAAACCAACCAACTCTATGGCATTAAAAGTCAATTTCACACGCATGCAATCATACGCTTTTCCCTCATCACATATTCATGCAATAAACCCTCACGAACATGCATCACATTCACTCCCCACTCACAGGAGGACTTACCCAGTTGAACCCTCTGACTACCTAGTTTCCCGAACATCCTGGCTGACTTAATCCCTCATTCTTACATACCCTAGGTATATGTCCATCTACACCACATTCAGTACATTTAGCACGCTGCTCCTCGCATGAGGACCATCCTTACCACAATTGCCGCAAGTCACATTTGTACGATTACTCCTACATCCACTCGCTATAGACCCAGTCTTACCACACTCGATAACACTTAACCACTTTCTCTTTCTTTCACTCACTAATACGATGCCCTGTCTCCCCACGGCCAAAACATGCTCCTAACACCCATCTACACTCATTCTTTTCATGTCCTACTGTCCCACACCTAAAACACTTCTCTTCATGGATACAACTACTTGACCTACCTCGCTGCGCAATAGCACTCCTATCTCTCCAAACCTGATTCCCTTGCCTAAACCCTTCATTTTATGAATAGAACTTACCTGGCAGTTATATATACATAGCTAATAATCTCTATTTCGGCAGAATTTTTCTAAACGTGGTAACCGCCTTGTGGTGGTTGGGTGGTAACACCCGTTAAAGGGTGGTGGAGGAATCATTCCAGTTTTCTGTTCTTCAGTTCATCTCTGCCGGCCGGATCGACAACACGTTGGTCCGTCATTAAAAGTTTTTCTTCGCTTTCCCTGCTCGGTGTACCAGTCTGCTTTTTGGTGAAGTACTCTGATTTGGGGTTTTGGCGATCGTGTTTTTTGTTTTCTCTTAGCTTTTTTGCTGTTTTCATTATGAGTGAAAAAAGTCATTACCGTGTCTATGCGAATGAGGAATGTAAGGTGAGACTACCGAAAATGGCGGTAGACCCTCACACCGTGTGTTTGAATTGTAAGGGTTTTGTTTGTGCCCTTAATAATAGGTGCGGGGAATGTAAAGTTTTGGATGAGAAGGATTGGTTGATTATGAAGCGCTATGTGCGTAAACTAGAGCTCGATAGAGTTAGGAGAGCTTCTAGGTCTAAGTCTAAGTCTGTTAGTGGTAAGGAAGACAAACTTAGTGTAGATTTATCTTTTGAACCTTTTATTGATTCCTCTTTGGAAGTTGATCCTTCCCTTGAGTTAGTAACTCCTGCACCTCCTACAGGATCCGTATCTGCAGATGACCCTCGGTACGCTAGCCTGGCTGCCGAGTTGAAGGCCATTAAAGAACAACTGGAGGCCTTTAAAGGTAAGGATAGTGAAAAGTGCTTGTGTTAGTGCAGTGGAGGTGGCGACTGAACGAACCTGTCATTACCCTAGGCCTAGACCTCTACCAAGCTCCCAGGACCAAGGGAGAAGGTACGTCGATGACCGAAAGGGGGTGAGAGGTACGTACCCTCGGGCAGCCATCTCCTCAGACAGTCCTGTTGTCGATTCCCAGGCTGCTCTTGACCGTCACGGAAAAGACGTGTCGGATGTGTTGATTTCTTCTCCGAATTCGTCCAGACGTAAATGGAAGTTTGAAGCGTCAAGACCTACTAAGAGGAGATGGAACCGCGACGAACTGTCTCGTTCTTTCTCTCCCGGTTCTAGCAGTTATGAACCTTGTCCGTCGGAGGATGATTTTGACTCCGTGCCTGTGGAAAGGGCGAAGCCTAAGCCTACTGCCGAAGATCCTCCCCCTTCTACGAGTGTTATTCGTCAGCCCTCCCCTTCGGGGCCGCAAGACCCAGCTGATGTTGCTAAATCCTTCATGTCTGTCATGCAGAAACAACTTTTTACGTTAGTGCAAGCATTTAGCCGCCCTCACACCCAGTCTGATAGACGTAAAGACGACTCGTTACCTATTAAGAAGTCTGATTCTAAGAGAGAACGGAGTTCTTCTCTAAAGAAAACTTCTCCCTCTCTACGCCAGGATGAGGAGTGTGTGCTTTTGCAAGGCGATACTTCTTCTCGATACCAGGACGAGACTGTTTCTCGTTCTCGATACCGAGACGATTCTTTATCGAATGATGCTGCTTCTCGTTCTCGATGCCAGGACGATACCGCCTCCCGTTCACGATACCAGCACGATACCTCCTCTCGTTCGCTTCGCCGCGACGATACCCGCCTCTCGTTCACTACGCCAGGACGATACCTCCTCTCGTTCACGACGCCACGACGATACCGACCCTAGTTCTCGACGCCATGAGGGTACCGCCTCTCGTTCACGACGCCATGACGATACCGCCTCTCGTTCACGACGCCATGACGATACCGCCTCTCGTTCTCGACGCCAGGACGATACCGCCTCTCGCTCTCGACACCAGAACGATTCTGCCTCTCGTTCTCGGTGCCTCCTCGGGACGATACTGCCTCTCGTTCCAAGGATTCTTCTAGCGCTGGACTCCAGGATGCAACCCGTCTTTTGCAGGACGATTCCTTTGATTTGCCCTTGTCGGGTTCTAAGGAACCTTCTTCTCGTTCGAAGGATATTGCAGATGTGGATCAGGACCTCGAGGAGGTTTCTGATGACGATGATAATCCTGCCGACGCTGCGGGAGATTACAAAGTTCTCTCTCGCTCCCTTCTTGAACTTTTTGGAGAGGAATTCCAACCTGCTGCCCCTCAATCTCCTCAGTCCCAATTTAACAGAAAGAAGGCCAAGAAACAGTCGGCCTTCATCAAGATGAAACTGTCGATTTCCGCAAAGAAGGCTCTTACAAAGATTGATGACTGGATGAAGGAGTGGAGACAAGCAGTTAAGACTTCCTTCTCGTTTCCACCAGCTCGTCTTGCTTCAAAAGCGGGTATGGGGTATGCAACTGGGGAACCTTTGGGTCTGGGAGTGCCTTCCTCCTCCAAGGGTGACTTCTCTGGCTTAGTGGACTCTGCTAGAAGGCATGCTCTCAACTCAGCCAAGGTCATGTGGTCGATGTCGGAGCTGGATCATCTCATCAAAGGTATTTTTAGAGCCTTTGAGGTTTTTAGTTTTCTAGACTGGTCGCTTGGGACTCTGGCAAGGAAAACTGACCAGATGGAAGGATCTAGGGACCTTACCAGTATTATGTCCTGTATGGACAAGGCCCTCAGAGATGGGGCGAATGAGTTGGCTGCGCTGTTCTCAGCTGGGATCCTAAAGAAGAGAGCCCTGCTTTGCTCTTTTGCTTCTAGGTCTGTTACCATTGCACAGAAGTCTGAGCTTCTTTACGCCCCCCTCTCTCAACATCTTTTTCCCGAGTCCCTGGTTAATGACATTACGCTTTCTCTGGCCCAAAAAGCCACCCAAGACCTTTTATCTCGTTCTGCTCGTAAGCCCTTGGCAGCCACTCCTTCTTCGAAACGGGAGGAAAGGAGATTCCAGCAGCCCTTTCGGGGCAGGACTACTTCTTCAAGACCATATTTTAGAGGAAGAAGGCAAGAATCAGGACCAAGATCTACCAGGGGCTCTTTCAGACCTCGCTCCAGAAAATGAAGTTCGTCTCCTCCAGACAGTAGGCGCAAGACTCAGGTTTTTGGCAGTCTGGGAAGAGGCGAGGGGCAGACACCTGGTCCCTCTCAGTCATCAAGGAAGGATACAAGATCCCCTTTCTGAAAAAACCTCCTCTCGCAGATGCTCCGCTGGCCTTAGTAGCCCGGTACTCAGATCCGGGGAAACAGAAGGCCCTAATAGACCTTGTCGACCAAATGCTAGACAAGGGAGCGATAGAACCGGTTCGGGATCTATCCTCCCCAGGCTTTTACAATCGCCTGTTTCTGGTCCCCAAGAACTTGGGCGGATGGAGACCCGTCCTGGATGTCAGCTCTCTCAACGTCTTTGTGGAGAAGACAAAGTTCTCCATGGAGATGACTCAGTCGGTGCTGGCATCAGTACGTCCAGGGGACTGGATGGTGTCCCTCGACTTGCAGGACGCGTATTTCCATGTCCCCATCCATCCGACTTCAAGGAAGTACCTGAGATTTGTAATGCAGGGCAAGTGCTTCCAATTCAGAGCTCTTTGCTTCGGTCTCAGCACGGCTCCTCAAGTCTTCACCAGGATAATGGCGAATGTGTAAGGCTGGCTGCATCAGGAGGGGATAAGGATATCCTTCTATCTGGACGATTGGCTGATTCGTTCACGATCACGGGAGAAATGTCTGGAGGATTTATGGAAGACTTTTATGATGGCTCAAGATCTAGGCCTGGTCATCAACAGGGAGAAGTCTCAGATCAGACCGAATCAGACTATTCTCTATTTGGGGATAGTTCTGAATTCAGTTCTTTTTCGGGCTTCTCCCTCTCAGGAAAGACAGACCAAGTGTCTCGTAAAAGTCAGAACTTTCCTGGACAAGAAGAGGTGCTCAGCGAAGGAGTGGATGAGTTTGCTGGGGACTCTATCCTCCCTCGAACAGTTTGTCTCTCTGGGGAGACTCCACCTAAGGCCTCTTCAGCACTTTCTTTCGAAGACGTGGAACATAAAGACGCAGGAAGACTCCTTTTCCTTCCCCATTCCAACAGAAGTCAAGAATCTTCTGGAGTGGTGGCTGGACCCAACCTTGTTAGGGGAAGGGATCTCCTTACACAAGAAGAACCCAGACCTAGCGTTGTTTTCAGACGCATCAGAGTCAGGTTGGGGGGCAACACTAGGAAGCAAGGAGGTCTCAGGCTATTGGGAAGGAATTCAGCTGGGATGGCACATCAACAACAAGGAGCCATTTTTCTGGGGCTAAAGGCCTTCAAAGACTTGGTGTCTGGGAAGATTGTGGAGGTCAAGTCAGACAACACCACAGCTCTTGCTTACATCAGGAAGCAAGGAGGGACTCACTCTCTGTCTCTGTTCGAGACTGCAAGAGAGCTCCTTCTTTGGGCGAAGGAGAACAGGATAAGCCTGCTGACGAGGTTTGTTCAGGGACAGAAGAATGTGAGGGCGGACATGCTCAGCAGGAAAGGGCAGGTCCTTCCCACAGAATGGACCCTCAACTAACAGGTCTGTCAGAGTCTCTGGAGGCTGTGGGGGAGACCCCTCATCGATCTTTTTGCCTCCAACTTATCCAAGAGGATCCCCATCTATTGCTCCCTAGTTCCGGACAAGGAGGCAATAGCAGTAGACGCCTTTTTGATGGATTGGACGGGGATGGACACTTATGCTTTTCCCCCGTTCAAGATCATCAATCTGGTAGTCAGGAAATTCGCTCTCCTCGATTCGGGACGAATGATCCTGATAGCTCCGTTCTGGCCGATGAGGGAATGGTTCACGGAGGTGGTGGACTTGTTGATGGACTTTCCAAGAAGCCTCCCTGCAAGTCCAAATCTGCTCAGACAACCCCACTTCGAGAGATATCATCAAAACCCCCTCGCTCTCAATCTGACTGCCTTCAGACTATCGAAAAGCTCGTCAGATCGAGAGGCTCTTCAGCGCAAGTTGCGAAAGCTATCGCCAGAGCGAGGAGGGTCTCTTCACAGAGGGTCTACCAGTCCAAGTGGGAGACTTTTAGAGCTTGGTATAGGAAGCACAAGATTTCCTCATCCACTACCTCTGTGAGCCAGATTGCGGATTTCTTGTTGTACCTCAGGCAGGACGCTAAGCTGGCTGTGTCCACTATCAAGGGGTACAAAAGTATGCTCTCTTCTGTCTGTCAGCATAGAGGCTTGGACTTGTCTCGCGATAAGGACTTACATGACCTCTTGAAGTCTTTTGAGACAACCAAGCAGGCCCAGTTAAAGCCCCCTTCTTGGAACCTTGATGTGGTTCTTGAATTTCTGTGCACCAAGAGATTTGAGCCCATCTCACAGGCTCCCCTTAGGGAGGTTACCAAGAAAACCCTCTTTCTTTTGGCCTTAGCAACAGCTAAAAGAGTCAGTGAAGTCCATGCAATTGAAAAACAGGTAGGCTTCAATCTGAATGGGGCAGTTTGTGCCTTAAGATTAGACTTTCTCGCTAAGAACGAGAACCCTTCTAAGCCCTGGCCACGGACCTTTGAGGTTCCTAACTTGACCAACCTAGTGGGTCAAGAGCAAGAGAGGCTCCTCTGTCCAGTACGAGCCCTCAAGACCTATTTGTCTCGCACGAAAAATGTGAGAGGCTCTTCTAGCTCCCTGTGGTGTTCTGTGAAAGATCCTCAGAAGCTCTTTCCAAGAACGCTTTGTCTTTTTTCCTGAGGGAAATTATAAGAGAAGCGCATCTCTTGTGTGAGGAGGAACACTTCGGACTTTTAAAAGTGCAAGCTCACGAGGTGAGAGCCATTGCGACCTCGCTTGCTTACCACAAGAACATGTCGCTCTGTCAAATTATGGATGCGACATTCTGGAGGAGCAACTCTGTGTTCGCCTCTCATTACCTCAGAGAGGTGAGAGTGGATTATGATAAATGCTATACCTTGTGCCCATACATAGCTACGGCTTCTGTATTAGGCAAAGGAGTTACTACCTCCCCTCAACCTTAGTTTTGTATACTTGTGTGTAGGTTGGTGTTTTTTTATTGGTTGTCTGAGGACTTCGACTTGTGTACAGTCACCTGAGTCTAGTTAGATAATTTTTATCTACTTTGCAAAAGTTAGGTGGTTGGTTTGGTAAGGTTGCAGTTTTTATTTTGGGCAATAGGTAGTCCTGAAGTCTAGTCAGATTGTTGGTCTCGCCCCGTTGACAGACTCGATTGAGTGTTTTCAGCACTGCAGGTCACATCCTGGCTGACGCTCCTAAGGGAAAGCGACTCAAGAGGCAGGAACCTTTGAAGTCAGCTACCTTAGCAGGTAAGGAATCAAGGTGTTTATTTATCCTACAGCTTTTTTGGTTGTTTCCCCAACGGTGTTTACTGTCTATCACCCTCCTCCAAGTGTGTTAATCAGCTATGTATATATAACTGCCAGGTAAGTTCTATTCATAAAAATGGAATTTTTATGATAAAACAAAGTTTTATGAATACTTACCTGGCAGTTATATATACATTCGAAGGCCCACCCACCTCCCCTCAGGAGACAGTTCGGGCATAGATGAACTGAAGAACAGAAAACGGGAATGATTCCTCCTACCACTCTTTAACAGGTGTTACCACCCAACCACCACAAGGCAGTTGCCACGTTTAGAAAAATTCTGCCAAAATAGAGATTATTAGCTATGTATATATAACTGCCAGGTAAGTATTCATAAAACTTTGTTTTATCATAAAAACTCCATTTTGTCCTTACAGGTAGGTATTCCCACATTACTCGCCCTAACACTCCTATCTACTACACTATCAGCTGCCCTAATCGGTCCTCTCATGACAGCATCTTTAAAACTAACAAATTCTGGCACACTTTCCTCCATTCCAGTTCTCATATTCACAGATTTACTTTCTTTCATACATCTATCCAACTCATAATCCCCAACTATCTCTAAAATATTATCCTATGTTAATCTCTCTCGTCCACTTCATTTTCTCCTTCCGTTTCAAATTAATAAACTCTAGACACATTCTCTGGCACCATACTCAAAAACTTCTTCATTAGTTCCTTATTCTCGTTTATACCTTCATCCCCATACTTATTCCTAGCTAACGTTTCCAACCTACATACTACATCGATATTGCTTGTCCTACATTCATCAGTGCCTCATCAAAATCGTTCTTACACTTATACCTAACACTCCTTTTCATATGTTTTACCTGCTCAATTAACGGATTTTGAGCTAGGCGAAAAATCTATTTTTGGGTGAAATAGCCATGTCGTCCTGATGGAAGGTTCCTATAAGTAGCTTCCTAAGGGATATTTGACTATAGTGATATTCCCAGAGAATTTACCTGTAGGTCTCCAGAATTCTAACTCCTGGCGCGAATATCCTTAAAATTTCTCCTAAGGATATCGCATAAATAAGGGGACGTATATCTTGATACGGCACATAGCAATCACCCCAAATAGCGTTTTTGCTTCGAGGGGAAAAGTGGCAAAATTTGAAGGGGAGCCGATATCAAGGTTTCCCTTACTACTACGAGTATCCAGATGGCGCTGTATGTTGCCGCCATGCTTATTCCTTGTAGTGTTGAGCAAGGTGCTACAGATATAGTAGTTTTGGGAGGGATCCTGTCAAGGCCTTTTCTATAGAAAAGGAGGGCGGGTCCATCACGACGACATGGTCATCTCACCCAAAAATAGATTTTTCACTTCACTCAAAATCCGTTTTTTGGGTTCAGGCTATGTCGCCCTGATGGAAGGTTACCAGAGAATTATTTAGAAAGTACTGTATCTGTGGATTTTTCAAAAGTGCCTTAACCTCAGGACAGTTATTCCTTGGTCATCCAGACCATAGAGACATATGACGTTACCGTTATACGTCATTACTGCTAATCATAAACCATGTTAGTACTTCCTGCCCCTGCAGGGAAGAGTCATACCAGACATAGGAAAGAAGTCTCAAGGTTTGCATATAGCATATGAACAAACTTAGCATCAAGAGCATACAGGTCTCGCTGTATGCGTTACCAGATAAAGTTTGTACTCGTATAAGAACAAAGGTATTAGCTATATATCTTGTTCGTATAAACATATGCAGTTTATTAAATGAAAATAATACTCTGACATATATTTATTGAAAACCAATTTGGGGCGAAATAAGACGCAAACACACATGAAGTATTTATTGGTAAGAAATAACCAGCAAAATCAACATACATAACATAATGTTAATAAATGCAATGAGGAACATGTTCTACAATCAAAGTCCAAAAGATTTTTGTTTCACCTGAAAGGGAAAATGTGTTAGAGCCACTGAAAACTGAAAAATTTATTAAATTTTCTAATATGCATTTCTGTGATATTGATTGTCTCTTCACACTGTGTAAGAACACACGGCACAAGTGTTATCTCTATGATTCTTCACCTTGAATAACTAGAAGAGTCCATAGTGTCACCTTGGTGACACTTATTTTAAAGTATTGCACTGTGAAGTGTCAACACCTTCACCCTTACTTTGACAGTCCCAATCAATTCACTGTTCCTCGCAGCACTAAACGACAGGTTTTAGTACACTACCTGCCGCCACCACAAAGCGTTTAAGTTCTTGCACTTGCTTCGTGTAATGTTTGAAAAACACTTTGGATGACTTCCATCCAGTGTACGAGGGAAGACGCTCAAATTCCATGTATTGAAAGAAATTCAATGATGAAGCAATTTTTCTCGGATCATGACCTGCGGGTGTACTGTCAGGATCTGCTCTGAAAATGAAATAGGTGATCTTCGCCCTTAGTTGTTTTAGGGATAGGTTTGACTCCGAGGTTTCTCCTTTAAAGAGCTGTCCTCCCCTGAAGTCTGAAGTTCTACGAAGATAGACCTTTAGACACTCTACTGGGCACAGCGAGACATCTTCCTCCAGAGGGCAGATTCTCCAGGGACCCCACCTTTTGGTAGGTAGCTCGTTTTTGGCGAGAAATGTTGGGTCAGGAAAAAGATTCAGTTCTCCCACTTCTGTGAACTGAATATGGCCCTCATCTCTAGATAGGGCCACTATTCACTAACTGGCCCCCGAGGCTAGAGCAAACAAGAATATAACTTTTTGGGTTAAGTCTTTCAGAGAGCAATCCTCATTGTTCACTGTTGAAGCAAAGTGTAAGACCTTATCCAAGGACCATGAAATGGGCTTCGGAGGGGCTGCAGGCCTAAGTTTAGCGCAAGCCCTAGGGATCTTATTAAAGATCTCGTTTGACAAGTCAACTTGGAAGGCGTATAGCAGAGGTCTAGTCAAGGCTGATTTACACGTAGTTATCGTACTGGCTGCTAAGTCTTGTTTATGAAGATGGATAAAAAATGATAAACAGAAGTCCGTTGAGATTTCTTTTGGTCCTTTTGCCTTGACGAAAGCAACCCACTTCTTCCAAGATGACTCATATTGTCTTCTAGTAGACTTGGACTTATATTCTTCTTAGAAGTCTATACTGTCTCTCAAGATCCCAAACCTTTTCTTTACTGCTAAGGAGAGAAAATCATGAGATGAAGGTTTTTGGTTTTCTGTGATGAAGCGAAGACAGTCAAATTCTGTACTTGTTGAGTCAGTACTGGGTCTGGCAGAGGGACCAGCCTCAGCTTCAGTTCCTGTACTAGAGGGAACCAATTGCTCTTTGACCACTTGGGAGCCACTAGAGCTGCCGTTCCCTGAAAGGATATCAGCTTGTTGAGGATTTTCATTAAGAGGTTGGTTGGAAGGAACAGGTAAATCCAGTTCCATCCGTTCCAGTCGAGGGACATGGTGTCCACCGCTTCCGCTAGAGTTTCCTCGTATGAGGCCACATAACGAGGTAGTTTCTTGTTGTCGCTCGCCATGAAGAGGTCGATCTGCAGTTCTGGGACTTGACATAAGATGAAGGAGAATGATCCTGCGTCTAGGGACCATTCTGACTCTATCGGCGTGAGCCTGGATAGAGCATCCGCCGTCACATTGCGGAACCCTTGAAGGTGAACTGCTGATAAATGCCATCTCTTCTTTTCCGCTAGGTGGAAGATGGCCAACATCACTTGGTTGATTTGGAGTGATCTCGAGCCTTGACGATTCAAACAACTCACTATCACCTCGCTGTCCAGGATCAGTCTTATGTGGACTGAATTGCGAGGGGATAGTTTCTTTAGCGTGAGAAAGACTGCTATGGCTTCCAAAATGTTGATGTGGAAGGTCTTGAATAGAGAGGACCAAGTCCCTTGGACTTTCCTTTGGTGGGAGTGACCTCCCCATCCTTCCTTTTGATGTGTCCGTATGGATGATGACTGAAGGTAGAGGTGGTTGCAAGGGCACAGACCTCTTCAGGTTCTTGGCCTTCGACCATGGCTTGAGAAGTGATCGTAGTTGAGTCAGAATCAGTCTCCTTAGATGTCTTTGAGCATTTGATGCTTATCTTCTCCAGACTCCTGATGCATTTTTTAGCTGTGCTCTTAGCACTGGGTCTGTCACTGATGCAAACTGAAGAGAACCCAGTACTCTCTCCTGTTGGTGTCTTGATATCCTGTCGGATTTCAGTAGTTTCTTGACAGATCCCGCTATCTCTCCCCTCTTCCCTGGGGGAATGGAGAGACGGGAAGTTCCAATGTATTCCTAGCCTTTGAAACTTTTGAGCTGGAAAAAGTCGAGACTTCTTGACGTTGATCTTGAATCCCAGACGTTCCAGGAATTGGATCACTTTCTTGGATGCGTGCATGCACTCCGTCCCAGATGCTGCCCACCCCAGCCAGTCGTCTAGGTAGGCTACTACCTGGACACCTTCTAGGTGTAGTTGTTGAACGACTGCATCTACAAGCTTTGTAAAAATCCTTGGGGCTATATTTAGTCCAAAGGGCATGGCTCTGAAGACGTATTTCTTCTTCTGTAGCCTGAATCCTAGGTAGGAGGAGAGTGGGCGGTTGATTGGAATATGCCAATAGGCATCTGCCAGGTCTATGGAGACTGTGTACGCCCCTTTTGGCAGCAGGGTCCTTATGTGTTGAAGGGTTAACATCCTGAACTTGCTGTTTTCTATGAACTTGTTGAGTGACGACAAGTCCAGAATGACTCTATGAGTTTGTCTGAGTCCTTCTTGGGAACACAAAACAGCCTATCTTGGAATTTGATGGACTTTGCCCTCCTTATCACCCGTTTGCTTTAGAGTTCTCGGATGTATTCTTCCAGGAAGGGGGTGGAGTGTTGGAAGAATTGAGGAAATGATGGTGGAGCTGTCCTCCAGCTCCATCCTAGTCCATTCTTGATTAGGCTGTGGGCCCAGGGATCGAAGGTCCAGCGATCCTGGAATTATTGGAGTCTTCCTCCTACCGGAAGCATCTCATTGCTTCGACTGACCGGACTAGCCTCCTTGATTGCGTCCTCCCTTCCCGCCTCTTCCTCTTTGAGGGTATTTAGAGGAGCCCCTTTTCGACCCTCTACCTTTAAGATGAAAGGTAGTGATCTGCCTCTCATACGCAGTGTTAAATGCTGGTGACTGGGCCACCAGCTGCTGAGGTACCATCTGGTAAGTTGGTTGGGGTTGTGCCACCATCTGGGGCACCGCGGTCATGGGAACTGCGGGAAGTTGTTGCTGCTGTTGTCTTATAGGGCGAGAGGACAACCTGGGTCTTTTTGTCTTCCTCTTAGGTTGGGGACCCTCATCCGGGGAAGACTTCCTCTTCGCCGACATGCCCCACTTCTGGAGAAGATTTCTATTCTCCGTGGCGGCCTTGTCAACTACTTCTTTGACCACTTCGCTCGGGAAGAGGTCTTTTCCCCAGATATTGGAGGTTATCAGCTTCCTGGGTTCGTGTTTTACTACAAGCACGTCTGGCTCTAACGAAGCCATATAGGTCCTTGACCAGCGTAGCCAAATGTGATTTGGCCATAACCATATTCATGTCTGGGGTTCTACTATTGCTTGCCATTGCCTCCAAGCAAATCTGGAGGGACAGGGGTGCGGCAAGTCTTTCCTTTGTCTCTTGCTCCCTTCGCAAGAGAAAGTCAGACAGCCTAGGGAGGTTTTCACTGAACTGGCATCCAGCAATGTCTGCCTCCAACTTCCCAACTGAGAAGGTAAGGTGGATTTCCTTCCAGTCCTTATCCTCCGTAGGCAGGGCTAGGGATAAGGGTCTACACTCCTCGAGTGTAGGGCAAGGTTTGCCTGCTTCTATTGCCTTCATAACTGTCTTAAAATCTTTTGCAGTAAAGGGAAAGAAGGGAAAGGCTAGGTTGGCTGGAGCAAGAAAGGAGGGATGTTTCTTGCTAAGGGCTGGCACTTTTGAGTTAGTGAAGCCCTTGCCTTTCAGGCTACTTGACAACAGAGCCTGAGCTTTTTCATGGTCAAGAACTATGACCTCCTTTGGTTCTGTCTCCTCCTTGGACGTAGGTTCCGACTTCAAGCGGACGAAGCAGTCTGGGTAAGACTTAAAGCTGGACCAGAAGTCGACTTCCTCTATAAGGACAGCCCCCAGCTTTTCTGATATGAATGTCTTCCCGTTGGTAATCGGCATGTATTCTGCATGCCTCCAAGGGTTCACATCAGAGCAAGGTGGAAGATCTTTCACGTTGAGTCTTCTCAGAGACCTAGGGGATGCGGCGAGATGGTCCATCCTTCTCTTCAATTCAACGTCCCTTTCTTCGTTTTGCTTACGAAGATTCTCCGTCATAGTCATAGTCATAGTCATGAGACTGGCCAATGTCATCTGATGGAGGAGCAGAAGACGTAGAGGGTAATGGTTCTGGGGCCGGAACCGACGAAACGGACTCTGGTTCGACGTCATCCTCTTCAGTCTTGGGAGCCAGGGTAGACTCCTCTTCTAGACCTTCCGCTAGAAGGTCTTTCTCAGTGTCCTCAGACATCTCCGACATCCTCTCATCTAGGTGGATGTCCTTCATCGCGTCAGCGACATCTGTATCTACGGAAATCTGGAGGCAAGGGATCTCAGGTTGAGGCTGGGGTATGACAGCATCCACCCCCGCCTTAAGGAACAGACAAGGGCGCATCCGTTCACTCGGAAGGTAAGGTCATGTGGCATTCTTTTGAAAGCCACGAACCCATCTGTGCAGCTTACTTCGTGCTGCATCCCTTGACTCCGCTGTCTTGGGGATCATCAAAAGCCTCAGTAACCAAGGCTTTGCACACGTTACAGTCCTGGGGGTCCCAGTGCTTCAGAGGTTCTTTGGAGATGGAGAGAGAGAATGAGCTCTGCACTCTTCATGGCCACAGAAGTACTTGCTCCTCACATTGCAAAAGACTCCAAGGCACTTGGGATGGTCCTCCTGTAAAGAGAGGAAAAATAAAGAGTATTCGGTAGTTCATCTCACCTGACAAACTATATAAAATATTATTATTAATATTTTTGCATATATTTTTGCATTTAGCTAGGATAGACAAGCTAGAAAGGAATTAGGAAAGACACATACTTGTGTTTCCTGTCCAGCCAATTGCTGCGATCTCCCCCATAATTCAAACCTAGGAAACCCAGTGGAAAAAATTCTAACCTGTAAGGATAGATAAGTGTAACTTAACACTGACTTCCTAAAGGTTTTAATAATGTGGGTAAATAGTAACTGATCATCTATCAGTATGTTGAAAGAAATCTTTTCTTTTCATATATAATTGGTCTCAACAATAGACTGTGCAAGGATACACAGGGTATGTTGGAAAATAACTACTGTATAATTTATACTATAGTTTTTTGTCTGCAGTATGATCTATACTGCAAATATACTGGCTACTGTATAATCATATACTGCAGTTTTATGCCGGCTAGGCTAGCACCTGGTGCCACAGTCCAGCTGGCATGGGGTACTGCCGGCGCACCGGTGCAGCCGGAGTCTAGCCAGCTGGGGTAGTGGCCGGCAGCATCGACTCAGGCGGCAGTAGGTTAGTACCCGGCGGCACTATCCGATAGAGAGAGAGAAAGTAAGGAGAGAAGGGTACCTTATTAAATGTGTATTAACAATAAATAAGGATGTAAGTACTCAATCTTATTGCCTTCCTCCAGAATGAGGGTTCAAATGGAAGGGGAGAATGTATCATTCAAGCTTCCATCCAAACACAAACCATTGCTGGTCACTGCCGGTCACTGGTATGTGGATGGCAGTCCAAGAGAGGACTGAAGAACACTCTACAGTATAGGAGTCTCCCACCGGCAACCGGCCCAGCTGGCACAGCTTATCCCGGAGCCTTGAGTTCATAAGGGAAGGCTGAGCGACTAAGCAGCTGCATGTAGGAGCCCCAGTCGGCCCCACAACCCGCCGGCAAGCGGCGAGATTGTAGGACGACGGCCAAAGGATTACGATGGCTAGGCCATCACTAAAGGACAGAGGGGTTAGGGAAAAGGGTCCTGTATGAGGTGTGGAAGGAGCCAGCAGGGTTGCTGGTCCTACCACACCCCTAAGAAACTCTGTTTCAATATTGGCGCCGTCCTAGGCGGCAGGAGAATATCTATTTTCCAACCTAGGGTCTGCCAATATCGTTAAGGGGACAGCGGCAGTCTTGCCGCCTCCTCTCAACATAGGAGAAACAGTTCCAGTGCCGGCGCCATCCTAGGCGGCAGAAGAATGTCTATTCTTCAGCCTAGGGTCTGCGAGCACAGGACTAGTTTTCTAGACGCTGGGAGAAGGTGGCGGAATCATACAACCACTTCAAGTGCGGCCTAGGGATGTCTAGCCTCCTATGCCGGCGGCTTAGTCCGGCAGGGGAATGACTATTCACCCTGCCGGCCGGCCACCGGAAAAAGACTATACAGTGGTCCCTCGGTTATCGCGGTTAATGGGGACCGAGACCACCCGCGAAAACTGAAAATCCGCGAAGTAGCGGCGCCTCTTCAAAAATGCTTAAAAAAACGTATATATACCCCCCCTGTATATAGTACACCATATAGAATACGGGTAGAGAGAGAGAGAGTGAAATTCATGTTATAACAAAAAAAAAAAAAAACTAAAATATGTTGTCTGTTTACAATAACAATTGAGGGTCTAGAACACTGTTCTACCGAACAATTTACTTGCGAACAACCAATTATCGTTATCAGCTTTCAAAAACAAGCAAACACTACAACTAGCTAACATAATTAGTCCGTCGTTTTGCGCAACAAATTAACATTTATAATTTCTATTTCTGGGGGTTTAAGATTACAGTAAGACATAAATAAAATTGTACCATACCATATAGAAAATGGGTGTAGAGAGAGAGAGAGAGAGAGAGAGAGAGAGAGAGAGAGAGAGAGAGAGAGAGAGAGAGAGAGAGAGAGAGAGAGAGAGAGAGAGAGATTCATGTTATAACAAAAAAAAAAAAAACTAAAATATGTTGTCTGTTTACAATAACAATTGAGGGTCTAGAACACTGTTCTACCGAACAATTTACTTGCGAACAACCAATTATCGTTATCAGCTTTCAAAAACAAGCAAACACTACAACTAGCTAACATAATTAGTCCGTCGTTTTGCGCAACAAATTAACATTTATAATTTCTATTTCTGGGGGTTTAAGATTACAGTTAATACATAAATAAAATTGTACCATACCATATAGAAAATGGGTGTAGAGAGAGAGAGAGAGAGAGAGAGAGAGAGAGAGAGAGAGAGAGAGAGAGAGAGAGAGAGAGAGAGAGATTCATGTTAAACAATCAAACAATAAAACATTTAACTTACCTCTTACAATAAGTTCTTCTAAGCGTAGTTGATGAAAAGACCTGTGCAGTACGATGAGGTGATAACGATGAATGACTGCACAGGGGCATGAAGAGCTTTACTGCTCCTCGGATGACGCCGCAGACGATGCAGGGGAAGCTGCAGGAGGCGGCGTAGTGGCTGCAGGAAGTGTCGTAATGGATGCAGGAGGAGGCGTAGTGGCTATAGGAGGTGGCGTAGGGGATGCAGGAGGATCTTCTTCTGGTTTTTTGCGCGTAAGAAACATCGTTATTGGGAGTTGTGAACGTTGTTTTTTTTTGTCGATGAAGATGCGCCTATAAACAGCCATGACGTCATCAATACGATTGCTGAATTCGACGGCTCTTACCATGTTGTCATCCATTTCTTTGGCCCTTTTTTGGAGGTCTTTGGCAACATTGAAGAGGTCCTGTAAATTATGCAATGTAAGGCCACCTTCTTCAGCTTCGTCACCTTCGTCACTAGCAGACTCGTCTTCCTCCTCACTCGCCGATTTGGTCATTTCCTGTAGGTCCTCCTCTGTCAGTGGGTTTGAGTGGCAGTCGATGAGATTGTTAATTTCATCAGCCGTCATATCCGAGAAGCCTTCAGTCTGCACCAACCGAGCCAGCCTGACAGCCTTATCAACGGCAGAGTGATGTATTTCGTTAGGCGTGAAACCCTCATAGTCATGAGTGATTTTGTTTGGCCACAATTTCTTCCAGCTGGAGATGAGTGTCTGTTCTTTCATGTCCTTTAGGGCATTCTGAATATTAGCCAGACACGTAGCTATGTTGTAGTCCTTCCAATAAGCTTTGATGCTGAAGGTCTCGTCGGTCTCTTCAATGGAGGAGATGAGACCCTCCATTGTTGACTTAGTGTAGAGGGCTTTGAAGGCCCTAATAACCCCCTGATCCATGGGCTGTATAAGGGAAGTGGTGTTGGGGGGAAGGAACTCCACCTGTACCCCTTCATAATGCAAATTAGTTGCATGACCTCCTGCACAGTCCATGAAGAGAACCACTTTAAAGGGCAGGCCCTTTTCAGCCAGGTAAAGCTTTACCTGTGGTATGAAAGAGTTAAGGAACCAATCAAGTGTGAGGGCCTTGGTGATCCATGCCTTTTTATTGGCCATCCAGTACACTGGCAGTAAGGCTTTATTCTTGCTTTTCAATGCTCGAGGATTCTGTGACTTGTAGATAAGGCCGGGCTTCAGCATGAATCCTGCAGCATTGCCACACATGAGCAGAGTCACTCGATCCTTGTGAGCTTTGAAACCTGTCTTTTTAAGTTTGTCCTTGAAAAGAAATGTTCGGGACGGCATCCTCTTCCAGAAGAGGCCTGTTTCATCCATATTAAAGACTTGCTCCGGGACATAGCCATTTTCTTCTATTATTTCCGGAAACACATCCTCAACATAATTCCTCGCTGCTGCTTCGTCTGCAGAGGCTGCCTCTCCATACAACGACACACTCTGAAGTCCGAATCGCCTCTTAAACTTATCAAACCAGCCCTTGCTGGCAACGAAAGTCGTACGTGGTCGTCGTGGGCTAGTCTGGCTTGAGGTACCAGGCAGAGGATCATCTTCGTCGCCGTCGTTTTCTTCCTCATCTTGAACGTTGTCGTCGTCACCACCCTCAGGCACCATAGCATCAAACAAAGTTTTAGCCTTACTTCGGATCATGTTTGTATCCAGGGTGATTTTCTTCTCCCTACAATCATGGATCCAAATAGCCAGTGCATTTTCCATTCGCACCATGGTCTTATTCTGGGTGTTTACAACCCTTTTGGCATCTTTCGTGAAAGATATTGCAGCAGTTTTGCAGATGTTCTTCTCTTCCTTCTTTATGTACCGTACCGTGGATTCATTAAGGCCATATTGTCGGGCTACGCTCGCGTAGCTATTTCCCGCTTTCAACTTGTCCAATAAACTCACTTTTTCGTTAATTGTTAACATCTTTCGCTTTTTCTTCGGTTCACTAGATGCACCAAGGGATAAAGAGCGTTTGGGAGGCATCACGAAGGGCTTCACAAAACTTTTACACTTAAAAAATCACTGCGAGACAAAGACTAACTAACTGCGATCTATGGCGAGAAGCGTATACGAGAAAAGCGTGGAGCGATGGGCATCGGGAGAAGCTTGGGCTAGTGAATGGGCCAATGGGGAGTCGAGTTCTCAGCGAGTGCTGGCCAATCAGCTTGCGTTTATGCCCGTGATGCTTAGCGTATACAGACGTGCATTTCTTTTAGTTTTAAAATTTTGTAAAATGATGCAATTACTAATTCTAATTGAATATTTTGTTTTTAAAATTTGTAAAATAATGTAATTTCTAATTTTAATTTAATATTTTTCATTATTATTAATTTTTTAAAAATTTTTTGATATTTTTAATTTTTGAATATTTTTTAGACCCGCGAAGCTCTGAACCCGCGAAAGTTGAACCGCGAACTAGCGAGGGACCACTGTATACTCTGAGGTTCTAACCGAAACCCAAAGCCTGCTATCTGCCGGGCAAGGGAAGGGACATAAAATGCTAGCCCAGTCAAGCCGAAGTGTCTACTCGATGGCAAGACTAAGCTAGAGTTGTAGCCTAAGGCTGCACTCAGAGGGAAGGAGGGATTACCCTTAAATCTCCACTGGAGACGAGTATCGGTTTATATAATAATTCTAGGAGATATCTATCTCCGCCTGAATTAATAAAACGATACACGTGGGTAAACTGGGAACATGTATGAAAGTATACTAAAGCCACTAGGCTAGTAGCCTAGCAGCGGGTGAGGTTCGACTACCTTAATCGCCGAAACACTCTCGTATACGATCCCAGAGAAAAAGTAATATACAGTATATGCAATCAAAATATCTTACACGTATAAATTGCCTAAATAGCTTCATTTTTAATTGCTATTACACTAGGAATGTCTATTATATCATGCATGAAAGTAAACTAAAACGCATAGGCTAGGAAGCCTAGCACAAGCAAGGTTCGGTTACCTAAATCGCCGAAACTATCAGGAATACAATCGGCATAATATAAATAACTTCCGAGCAATGAAGACTGAATAGCTTCGTAATATTCATGCTATTAACACCGGGAAAGTCGTTCAGGCTAACGAAATAACTCATGCGTTATGAACGACAGCGCCCAAGGCGCCTCCGGTTAAGGCAAAGCTCCATCACTTAATTTAACCTAATTTTACTGTGAGGCAGGAGCTAAAATTTATGCAATGTAAAGATCAAATACTCAACTTTCCAGAGGCAGAAGAGGCTGGAGATTGCATGATATCCGCAAAAAACCAGAGCGTAACGAGAGAGATAACAGAGAAAATCACCGAGCGATACCGCTACACTTATAGGAATGAGCATGGCGGTGACGTATAGCATCTGGATACTCGTAGTAGTTAGAGAGGAAGGGTAACCTTGATATATCGGCTCCCCTTCAAATTTTGCCACTTTCCACCTCGAAGTGAAAATGCTATTCGGGGTGAAGATTGCTATGTGTCGTATCAAGATATACGTCCCCTGATTTATGTGATATCCTTAGGAGAAATTTTAAGGATATTCGCGCCAGGAGTTAGAATTCTGGAGACCTAAAGATAAATTCTCTGGGAATATCACTGTAGTCAAATATCCCTTAGGAAGCTACTTATAGGAACCTTCTATCAGGACGACATGGCCTGAGCCCAAAAATTCTCTTCACACTTTCATACTCAAAATCCGCTATACCCATTATCACGCCATGCATCGTCAACAAATATCCTGACAAATATTCTCCCAACTCCCTAGCTCAAACTCTCTTACTATCACCATACTTAGCTTGACAAAACCTTTCATATTTCCTAAAGAAATCATAAACATCCCTACTGCTATATTCATTAAACCTTTTACATCTAGGTACCTCTCTGATAAACACTGTCTTACAAACTTCCTCAACTTCATTCTTACTACTATTTTCACTACCTAATCCATTCTTGTTTCCTTCTTCCTCTTTTTGAATATAGTGAATCCAATTCAACACTCAAATTCCTATCCTTAACCATTCCCCTCTTAACCTTTTTCTTATTTACCACTTTCACCCATTCATGATCATCCTCACTCTCATCGTGCCCCTTTTTCTTTTCATTCTTCACACTACTTTTACCGTTATTCTCATTACTCTTCTCACCTTTTTGTTCATCTTTACTACGCCTAATCCCTTTACTTTCACTATCACTTCCTTCCCCATTATCCCTTATACCAGCGTTCTCTTCCACTATCAACCCTTTACCCGAATCAGAAACCACTCCTCCGACTGCACCTTCACCCATGAACGTTTTCAGTTCCTTTCGCATCTCCTCATTCTCACAACTCAGCTTTGCATTCTCTTGCAAGAACTTTTCTTTCTCTACGGACAACTTCTCCTCGTGGTCCTTAATCAACTGCAATTCCTCCCTTAATATTTTGTTTTGCTCTTCCATTTTTTTTCTTCAGTCTTAAATCTAATTCCTAATCCTATCAGTCCTTCCTCCAAGAGTTCAGCTATCAATCCCACCTTGCACAGTCCCTGTTTTGGCACCAAAATAATGTTGCGGGATGTCACAAAAAACAACCCCCACTTCCTTGAATCACAAACTGACAATTGTTCCGTAACCGAAATACAAACCACGCTATTTACAAAGGGGTTTACTTTTAGCGCAGCTGAAATGATGAGCCAATAGTTTTAACGAGGGTTAATTACCCCCGCGCTAGTTAGGGGGGGTGGGGAAGGGTAGCTTGCTACCCCTTCCCCCTCCACACACTGGTGACTTGCTCCACTTCACTTTTGGCTCGGCGGTGATCAGACGTGTCTGCTCATCGCCCTCGTGACAGCCTTTAATTTTCTGCTTTTTCTTTTCAGCGTGTGTGTTGGTTGGAAGTTGACCTTCAGTTATTTCTTTACAATGCGTACATGCCCTGGAGTTGCCGGTCGTCCTTGTGGGACTTTCATGTCGGACGTAAATACGGATCCGCACACCCTCTGCCCTCAATATCGGGGCCGACGGTGTGACCAGGAGAACATGTGCCGTGAGTGCAGGGAGTGGTCTGCCTCCCAGTGGGAGAGGTTTGGCCGTCGGCGTAAGAAGAAGTCCAAGAGAGACCGTTCTCCTCCGGGGTTAGCCTTGAAGGAGGAAGGTTCTCGGGACTCTTCTTCCGCCGCCCAAACCTCCTCCGAAGCTCCCCCTCGTCCGCCTCCTAAGGAAAGTCGGCCGAGTGGGAGCGCAGGCCCTTGTTCTGTCTCCCGACCTTCGGTGGGGGGAGAGGGCGTCGCCTCCCATAGCGAGGCGGTTCCCCCTCCTCCTCCGGGGGAGGTTATTGATAATGCCTTATCCAGTGATGATCTTTTACAGATTGGTCGTCCCTGGAGATTAAGGGCTTGCCCTCCAGGGTCGCTCTTATTGACCTTGTCTCGTTGGGGGCCGCTGTTAAGCAGTCGCTGGTGGTAGCAGAGGTAGACCCTCTGTCTATTGTCGACGTCGTGGTGACAGAGGCCTCCGACGTGGCTGGGCCTTCCGCCGCAGGAGCTGTTGCGGGTGATGGTGCTAAAGGCTCTCCTCCTCCTTCCGTACATCCTTCGAAGGGGGAAGTGAGTCCTTCGGTCTCGGCTGCTGCTCAGCTTCCTTCTGAGGGAAGTGCTTTAACGGAGACTCCCCTTCGGAGGACCGATGGTCCCGACGATCTTCCCCGAGGCCGCCTCCGCCGTAAGGCTCACCGTCCGCTACGCCACAAGGGCCTCCCTTCCCCTGACAGGGGGACTAAGAGGCGCCTTTTTGGGTCTTCAACCTCCGGGAGGGGGGGACTCTCCTCGTCAGCCTCAACCTACAGCTCCGCCCTCCTTGAACCTCTCTGCAGACCGTTCACCATCTCCTGCCAGATCTTCGCCTTCTGGAGAACTCGTCACCCGACGGGCAACGGTCCCTTCGGGGCCAAGGGATCCTTCCCTTACGCGAGCAGTGCTAGCGCACAAGCGCTCTCCTGCTCGCCAGCGCTCTCCTGATCTTCAGCGCTCTCCTGCTCGCCAAGAGTCTCCTGCTCGTCGGCTCTCTCCTGATGTTCGCCCCCCTCGCCAGCGCTCTCCTGCTCGTCAGCGCTCATTTGAGGACCATCGCCCTGCGGTCTCTGACCACCCTTTAGTTCCTGCTGAACTCCCTGCTCACCATCTGCCTCCCTCTTAATGAGAGAATGCCTTGATGAAGTCATTAAGCTTCAGCACGGCATTTAATTCCCGTGCTGAAACTTGGTGACGGGCAAGAGGGCTCTCGAACTTGGGGAAATTGCTCCCCCAGTTCGAATCTAAATTTCTCTCTTTTACCTTTTTCTTTTTCTCAATACTACTTCGACCTTATCCTAATTTCACAAACTTTCTTTAGTCTTGCTTTCCAAACTCTATGAGAAAAATTTCCCTCATTATATGTGTGTATATATTATGTACATATATATTTATTTATTTTTTTTTTCTTTTCTCCTATGGCTTGGATGTTTTCACATCCATTGTAGCCCCGGCGGGGATGTTCATACATCCTTTATTGCTGCCTGCTTTGATGAGTGGGAGGAGGTATCACGGTTGGGAGGTGTTTGCATTCAAAGCTATATATGAGAGTATTGGATGATTTCAGCCATCCCGAAGATGGTTTGGACCTTTTTGGCGGAACTATTCTCAAGTGTTGGGTCTTCGGAATCCAGGGGGATCCAATGCTTGGGGTAGGACTCTCGACTTTTGGCCGGAAGCCCGTCATTATAGATATGGGGAGGATGATTCCATAATTTCTTGGTCTCAGTCCTAACAGGCGGGTTCAGCTTACACCTGTGCCTCTATATCTGTTTTGATGCTATCCTTCGGGTAGGGTATGGAGTGGACCATCTGGGAAGTATACTCTCATTGTGCCGATAGTAGAGAGTGCAAATTTCCTTTCCGACGCGTGATGGCCTAACATTCTCGAGCAGGTACATCAAACTAACTCTTTTCCCTCTCTTTACTATAATGGATTCTTTAAGGAACGAACCCCCATCCCCTGGATACGCTGACTCTCCCCCGGCACTGTTGACGACCTCTGCTAATGTGATAAGGGATAGCTCTGTTGATGACCTCGGAACGGGAAAGGACCATTCTACTGATATTTCTAAATCGAGTAATTTGAGTAACACGAGGAAACTTCGAATCCTCCATGTTACACAAATTTCAATAGAAACAAATTATGATGATCTATGTAAAGCATTTGAATGCTATGGATGCATAAAAGAAATAAGGATGAAACTTGAAGCTGAAACTTGGGATTCATGGATATCTTATAGTAGTTATGACGAAGCATTTAGTGCAATAAGCAGTGAACCCTCGTTTATCGCGGTAGATAGGTTCCAGACGCGGCCGCGATAGGTGAAAATCCGCGAAGTAGTGACACCATATTTACCTATTTATTCAACATGTACATTCAGACTTTTAAAACCTTCCCTTGTACGTAGTATTGTTAACAAACTACCCTTTAATGTTCAGAACACTTAATGCATGTACTACAGTACCCTAAACTTAAACAGGCACAAATATTAAAGGCAATTTTATATCATGCGTTTCCTAAACACGCTAAAAAGCACATTAAAAAATGGCAACCAATGTTTTGTTTACATTTATCTTTGATTATAATGAAGAAACAAACTGGAGGTAGAGCTTTGCTTATTACCCAGACATATTTTCCATACTACTCCCTTAGAACTACATCACATCTTCTTACTTTGGATATATATATATATATATATATATATATATATATATATATATATATATATATATATATATATATATATATATATATATATATATATATATATATATATATATATGTATATATATATATATATATGTGTGTGTGTGTGTGTGTATATATATATATATATATATATATATATATATATATATATATATATATATATATACACATACATACATATATACATAAATACATGCATACATATATATGTATATATGTTACTGTATATATATGGGTTATGGATAAAATCCGCGAAGTGGTGAATCCGCGATGGTCGAACCGCGAAGTAGCGAGGGTTCACTGTAATTTGAATAATATTAATATTAATAACTTGAATGTCGCGGCTGCTCTCTGCGATAAGGTACCAAAAGATTTAGATGTGTACAGGCCTGCCGATTGGTTGGAAAAAGGCGCAGATTTAGTCATGCAGTCAGAGAAATCCAAAACCACCGATGTGGCTTATAGCTGAATCAAAGGGGGTTACAGGGAATTATTTTAAAATATGCAAATTGATTCAGAAAAAAGTAGGAACTATTGCACCAGGCGATATATCTCGTTTCGGAAAAAATAGTTTCCTTATCCATGCCAAATCCAGTACACAGTCGGTAATATTGTCCAATATGAAAATAAATAATGATGACATTAAATTAGATGTCAAACCCCACCTAAATTTTAGCTACGGAAGGGGCGTAGTTTTTAACAGAGACCTATATGATTTTACAGAGGAGGAGATACTGGCGATGTGTCCATTAAATGTTTGGAAAGTTCATAAAGTCCCAGGTACATCAATGATAATCCTTACGTTCCAGGATGCTGATGTACCTTTTCATATTATTATCGAGAACAAAAGGATTAAAGTAAGACCCTTCAAGCAGAAGCCATTGCAATGCTTTAATTGTTTTAAATTTGGGCACCCGTCCAAAGTTTGCAAAAATGAGAAGATGTGTGGTATTTGCTCCAAATCTTACCATGGAGAGTGTGCACTTGGACCCAGGTGTTTAAATTGCAGCTCGAATCACAAATCCACAGACAAGATTTGCGAGCTATATAAGTTGGAGGAAGCTGCCCTCAACAAATCAAACTTAGAACACATAAGTGTGACCCATGCCAAAAGACTATTAAATAAATCAAATACATATGCTAAGGCATTAAAATCAAACCAACCTAGCACTGCCAATAGCTCAAAAAAAGTATACTATCTGACAAAATGTCAAATAACGAAGTAACCTTATTACCTCCTGAGGCTTTACCACGGTGTATTAACACTAGGTCATTGCCCATTGCCGTACAGCCTTCAGCCGCCATTACAAAAAGTAATACAAACCTCTCTCAGGCCATGTCCTTGCCTGATCTGATGGAGGTTCCACTTAAGACTAACTTACCTGATGCACCTGTTGTGGGAAAGGTGCAAAAACCTCGAATCCCACCATCTATTAATCGCAAAAGAGAGAGACCTCCATCTCTCTCTCCACCCTCCATTAGAAACGTTAAGGTTATGACATCAAATAAATTTGATGTTTTGTCTGTTGATGTTTCTAATGAACCAGAAGATGGACTGAATAAATCAGAAATTCAAGTTGAGGTCCACCATCCACCTCAACAAATAGATAAAAAGAATACAAAGAAAATCACCAACGTTAAACCCAACATAACAAGACCACCTCTGAAGAAACCTACTGGTAATAATGTTACATTAAAAACTGCTAATGGGAAGACCTCATCCAAGATGTCTTCCAGAAATAATCCATAGTTTTCTCCTCCATTTTGCAATGGAACTGTCAGGGTTTGAGGGCGAAATATGAAGAACTTAAGCTCCTAATTCATGAGCATTCCCCCATAATTGTATGTCTACAGGAAAGTATGCTTGATTCTAACACTCCTAGTCCTCGAGAGTATGTTAGCTATAGAACACCATATAATCAACAAGCAGGGAGCCATGGTGGAAGTCTCATGTACATTCTTCGAGATGTTCCCCAAATACCCATGTCTATACGTACAACTCTGCAGGCAGTTGTTGTACAAATTGATATAGGGAGAAAATATACAATATGCTCTCTGTACTTACCTCCAAATGATAATATTTTATATGATGATTTAGCAGAGGTCATTCAACAACTCCCTCAACCTTTTCTCTTACTGGGAGATATGAATGGTAGACATCCTTTATGGGGTGATGTTTTGGCCAACACAAGGGGCAATATTATCTCATCAATTGTGGAGAATGAGGATGTGGGACTCCTTAATACAGGAGAGCCCACACACTTTCATGTTCAGACAGGTACTTTGTCCTGCATTGACCTTTCAATTGCAAGCTCTAACTGCCTTCTTGATTTTGATTGGAGGACATTAGATGATTGGCATACTAGTGATCATGCACCAATCATTATAAACACCAACAAGGGTCCGCCTTTGCAAAGATCGCCACGTTGGAATCTAGACAAGGCAGACTGGGTTAAATTTTGTGAGCTAAGTGAAATCGAAGGGAGAGCAGAACAGTTTGAAAGTGTTGATGATGCCATAGACCTACTGAATGGAACTCTTCATACAGCAGGAGTCAATTCAATTCCCAAAACAACAGGGTTATTCAAACGACAACCAGTCCCGTGGTGGTCTTCAGAACTAACTGCACTCCACAGAGCCACAAGAAGATCTCTAACACGATTGCGTAGACGCAGAACTGATGAGAATTTAATAATGTACAAGAAGTGTAGAGCACAGTTCCGTCGTGCCATGAAAGAAGCAAGGCGCCAGTCATGGATGTCTTTTGTTTCCTCTATTAACAGTAGAACACCACCATCTTCTGTGTGGAGGAAAGTAAAAAAGATAGCTGGCAAATTCACCCCCAACCCACCACCAGTGTTGAAGGTGAATGGCCAGTATGTAACTGAAGCAAATGAAGTTAGCAATGCCCTGGCTAATCATTTTTCAAATGTATCCAGCAAGTGTGAAGGAGCCCCTGGTCACCAGTATAGGAGCACTGAAGAAAATAAAATTTTAAATTTTGCAACAAAAAGGGAAGAGTCGTATAATTCTCCTTTCACTGAAAGAGAATTTGATTCCGCACTTGCTCATTGCAACGATGCAGCCCCTGGACCCGATGGAATTCCATATGCAATGATTAAACATGTACATTTTAATACAAAGCTATTTATTTTAAGCATTATTAATAGAATATGGCATGATCATAGCTACCCAAGTGTTTGGGAACTAGCCATTATTTTAGCCTTTTTAAAATCCGGTAAAGACAAGTTTTTAGCAGCAAACTATCGTCCTATTGCATTGACATCTTGTTTATGTAAAATCATGGAGAAGATGGTCAATGCAAGGCTGATATGGTACCTTGAAAAGAAAGGTATTTTATCACCGATTCAATGTGGATTCCGAAAAATGCAGTCAACGACTGATGTGTTGATACGACTTGAGTCTTCTATTTGTGAAGCCTTTGCTTCCAAACAGCACCATGTTACAGTATTTTTTGACCTTGAAAAGGCATATGATACCACATGGAGATATGGTATTCTTAAAACCATTCATGAATTGGGATTGAGAGGAGAGCTGCCACTATTTATTCAGTCATTTCTTTCACGTAGAGTTTTTCAAGTGAGAGTGGGGGAAACTCTATCAGAGAGTAAGTGCCAAGAAGAAGGAGTTCCTCAGGGTAGTGTGCTGAGTGTAACCCTTTTTGCACTAGCAATTAATGAGATATCCTCAGCCATTCCCCAGGATGTTCTCTCAACACTATTTGTGGATGATCTCTCAATATCATTTGCTGGCACTAGAATGGCAATGGTTGAGAGAAAAATCCAACTCTCTATTGATAAAATTATCCAGTGGGCTGACATGAATGGATTTAAGTTCTCGACAAGTAAAACTACCATTGTTCATTTTTGTCGTATCCGGGGAGTACATCCAGACCCGGATATATACATTAAAGGTCAACGGATACCATGTGTATCGGAAACCAAATTTTTAGGTTTGATATTTGACTGTAGACTTACATGGGTTTTTCACCTAAAAGCGCTAAAAGCTAAATGTGTTGAAGCTCTGAATATATTAAAAGTATTGTCCCATACATCATGGGGGGCAGACCGCAATACTATTTTAAAATTATACAAGGCCTTGATTTTTTCCAAAATTAGTTATGGTTGTGAGGTATATTCTTCAGCCACCCCAAGCCGGTTAAAAATATTAGACTCGATACATCATGCAGGTATTAGATTATCTACTGGAGCTTTTAAAACCTCGCCTATCCCAAGTCTCCTTGTTGATGCTGGAGAGTTACCTCTAGACCTTTACCGAATGTCTTCCATTCTTCGGTATTGGTTTAGATTGCAAAGACTCCCTAGCTCTCTAGCCTTTCAGACTGCAAGCCTTGTAAGACACGCATCATACTTTGAGTTGCACCCAAAATCTCCTCAACCTTATGGCTTTCGGGTGAAACGATTTTTAAATAGTCTGGATATAATTAGAAATAAGGTACTTCCATTCAAGGTATCATCAACACCTCCATGGAAATTACCTGACATATCTTTTTGTAAATACTTTATTGGAGTTAAGAAGAATATGACTGACTTAGAATCCAGGTCTCTTTTTATGGAACATGTCGAAGAACATAGGGGATCGACTTTTATATATACTGATGGCTCCAAATCTGATGCTGGCGTTGGATTTGGAGTACATAGTAATGATTTTAATTGTAGAGGTGCACTTCCTCTAACAGCTTCCATATTTACTGCCGAACTGTATGGCATATTAACCGCTATTGAGAAAATAGCTTTGGAAAAGGAGGGTAATTTTACAATTTTTAGTGATGCAAGGAGTGTTCTTCAAGCTTTAGAAGTTTTTAATTCTAGTAACCCTCTAGTTTTAAAGATTTTAGAATGGCTTTTTATTATTGGACGGAAAGGTATAACTGTTCGATTTTGTTGGGTTCCAGCACATGTAGGTGTGTCTGGGAATGAGAAGGCAGATTTACTGGCGAAGAATGCGGCATCCGAGTTGCTACCAAGGAGGTATCCCATTCCATGTAACGATCTCCTACCTTACATCAAGAAATTGGTTTGTGATAAATGGCAACAGCACTGGGACAGTCAAGACGGCAATAAAATGAGGGAAGTAACAAATATCATATCACCTTGGAGGTATAACATGATTCCCCGAAAATGGGAGACGACTCTTTGTCGTCTCCGTATTGGTCACACACGGTTGACACACGAGCTTCTGCTGAAGGGCCAACACCAACCGTATTGCGAGGACTGCTTAGTACCTTTAACAGTGAGGCATTTGTTGACCGAATGCCCTAATTTTACTAACTTAAGAAATAGATATCTGTTTGAGGCTCGAGGTGAGGATGGCAGGTTTATCCTTGCCAAGATTCTTGGACATGATGTGTCTTACTATGCGAGCGGAATTTTTAGATTTATTTCAGAAGCAGGTCTTCTGAAAACTATTTAACTATTTTAATGACTTCTTAATTTTTATGGTTTTAATCGAATTCTCTTTTAATTTTCATATATAGTAAATGGTATCGGCGTCAATGACCTTAGATGTCAGGATGCCAGAAAACTTTCAATCAATCAATCAATCAATCAATCACCATCTGCCTGGTCCTGTGGCTACGCAACATCGTGCTGCGCGTGTGTCAAAAACACATGTTCGCCAACGCGCCAGCGATCTCCCAGTTCCTGCTCGTGAACGCGCCGCGCCACCTGTCCTTTCACATGACACGCGTCGACCTTCTGCTCGCCAGCGATCTCCAGCTCGCCAGCGATCACCTACGCGTCAGCGATTACCTCTTCGCCAGCACGCTCCTGAAGGAACATGGTTCGCCAGCTTCTAGCTCGCCATCGCGCTATCGCCCGCCTGCGCATGCTGCTCGCCTTCGCTCGCCATTGCACGATCGCCCTCCTGCGTATGCTGCTCGCCATCGCTCGCCCCTGCACGATCGCCCTCCTGCGGATGCTGATCACCATCGCACCCCATCTCGCGATCGGCCACCTGCGCATGCTGATCGCCATCGCATGCCCCTGCACGATCGCCCTCCTGCGCATGCTGCTCGCCATCACTCGCCCCTGCACGATCGCCCTCCTGCGGATGCTGATCACCATCGCACCCCATCACGCGATCATTTACCTGCGCATGCTGCTCGCCATCGCTTACCATTACGCGGTCATTAACCTGCGCATGCTGCTCACCATCGCACGCCAGTGCGTCGACATGCCACATTGCGCCATCGCCAACTTGAGCGACTGCACTCACCAGCTCGTCATCGATCGCCTGTGGATCTACATCGCCAGCGATCTTCCTCACCTACGCGGCAGCGTGTTCCCTCGCCGTCGCGCCAACGCTTGCGTTCGTCGCCTCAGACACGCGTTCATTTTCCTGCCCACCCTCGCGCCCACTCGCCTGCGTGACCGCTCGCCTGCGCGCCCGCGCGACCGCTCGCCTGTGCGCCCGCGCGATCATCCACCTGCGCACCCACGCGATCGCTCGCCCGCGCGACCAATCACCCTCGCGCGACCATCGTTCGCGGCGATTTCCGCAGCCGGTGGTAGCAGCAGGAACGAGTGCTCCTAGACGGCACTCGGGATCACCTCCATCCAAACACAGGTTGGTAGTGCAGGACGAGGAGAGGTTAGTACAGCATTCTTCCCCACCTTCTTTTCAGGCAGGTACCGTCGTGTCCACTCCAAAGGATCGCCCGATCCCTTTCCCTTTAGCGAGGATTTCGGACTCTGTGTCCTTGGAGCAGCAGACTTGGTTTGGTCCTCTGGCACGGGCGTTAGTGAGGGTTATGAAACCAGCACTCGCCGGCCAGGGTAACAAACCAATGGCTGTCTCTCCTACGCTGAAGAGAAAGAGAGGAGTGGACTTCGTGGTGACTTCCCCCAGGGCGAAGTTGGTTCCCAAGAGGTCGGTCGCGAAGGTCCCTTCTCCTGCACGAGTACTCTCTCCTTCTCCCGTGGACGAGGCCTTTCCGTCCTCAGGTGAGTCCAGTGGGGCGGTAGTCTTCCCCTCGGCACCAAGGGGGGAGACTTCGCTTCAGGCAGGAGAATCGTCTCGTGAGGAAGGGGCCCCTCGAACCTCGTTGTTGGGATCCTGTATCCCTCCCAGGAGGGAATCCAAGGATTCCAAGACCGTCCCTAAATCCTCTGCAAGGATTCGTCAGGAACCCACGACTACCCAGGGGAATGTCCTCGTATCACCCCAGGAGGAGATTCCTGGGGCAGGAGACTTAGCTGCCAGCCCGCAGGGAGGAGAACAGCAAGAATCCGAACATGCCTTCTAGCAGGTCCTAAGCCTGATAAGGCAACTTAACAGGCTTACGGATCCAGTCATCGCCCCCCGTGAAGGCAAAGACACGATTCTGGATGAAGTGTTTGACGTTCGGAAGGCCCCTAAGACCAGTGCAGCTCTGCCCTGGTCTCGGGGGCTGAAGAGTGCCAGGGCTAGGGCCAACGCTCAGCTTGCACTTCTTGCCTCCTCCAGTCGTTCCACTGCCGGGAACAAGCTCATCCCTCCTCCTCGCCTCCAGCAGAGGAGGTATTTCGAGATCCTGGGTGAGCACAACCTCGCTCTTCCTCTCCATCACTCTGTGGAGGAGCTGGCGAAGGGAGTTTCCCTTGAGAAACTCTCTGCCCGGCAGGTGTCGTTCTCGGCGGCAGAGATCCTTAACCACGAGAAGGTCGCTAAGTGTGCCATGCAGGCCACTTCGTGGCTGGACTTTTGGCTAGGATCTCTGGGCATCCTATTGCGATCGGAGGACTTGTCCAAGGAGACCAATAGGAAGGCCCTAGAGACCTTCTTGCTCTCGGGCACCCGCTCCATCGAGTTTTTGGTGCACCAGGTTACCACCCTGTGGGCCAACTCGGTGTTGAAGCGTCGCGATGCTGTGTCCGAGAGATTCCATCCGAAGGTCCCCGCCGTAGATGTGTGTAGGCTCCGACAGAGGAGGTATTTCGAGATCCTGGGTGAGCACAACCTCGCTCTTCCTCTCCATCACTCTGTGGAGGAGCTGGCGAAGGGAGTTTCCCTTGAGAAACTCTCTGCCCGGCAGGTGTCGTTCTCGGCGGCAGAGATCCTTAACCACGAGAAGGTCGCTAAGTGTGCCATGCAGGCCACTTCGTGGCTAGACTTCTGGCTAGGATCTCTGGGCATCCTATTGCGATCGGAGGACTTGTCCAAGGAGACCAATAGGAAGGCCCTAGAGACCTTGCTCTCGGGCACCCGCTCCATCGAGTTTTTGGCGCACCAGGTTACCACCCTGTGGTCCAACTCGGTGTTGAAGCGTCGCGATGCTGTGTCCGAGAGATTCCATCCGAAGGTCCCCGCCGTAGATGTGTGTAGGCTCCGACATGCTTCCCTTCTGGGGGAGAGCCTGTTTGAGCCTCAAGACATGGAGCGAACGGCTGAGAGGTGGAGGAAATCCAGCACGGACTCCCTCCTCCACAGGGCCCTTACAACTCGGCCCTATAAGCCTCCAGCCCCGCCACAACAGCAGCAACAGCCTCGTAAGGCTCCCAGACAGGCACCGGCAGCTAAGAAAGTGGTGTCTAAGCCCCAGCCCTTTCCAGCCAAGGTCAAGAGGGGCGGTAAGTTCTCCAGGGGAGGCAAGACTCCTAGGGGTGGCGGCCGCGGCCGCAAGCCCTAGGGGTGGCAGTCCCCCTGCATGTCCACCTGTGGGGGGATGCCTTCAGCGTTGCGTCCGCAGGTGGCAGCAACACGGGGCCGATGCTTGGACGGTCTCTGTGATCAGCCAAGGTTATCGCGTCCCGTTCACAACATCTCAACCTCCCCTGACAGCGAATCCAGTGTCGTTGAGCTCCTATGCCACGGGATCGGCAAAGGGGCTGGCCCTTCAGGCCGAAGTCGAGACCATGCTCGAGAAGGGTGCTCTCCAGGAGGTCGTGGACGGCTCCCCAGGCTTCTTCAGTCGACTCTTTCTTGTAGAGAAGGCTACTGGAGGCTGGAGACCCGTCATCGATCTCTCAGCTCTGAACAGGTTTGTCAAACAAACCCGGTTCAGCATGGAGACAGCAGACACGGTCAGACTTGCGGTGAGACCACAAGACTTCATGTGTACACTGGATCTAAAGGACGCGTACTTCCAGATCCCAATCCATCCGTCTTCCAGGAAGTACCTGAGATTCTGCCTAGACAACAAGATCTACCAGTTCAAGGTGCTGTGTTTCGGTCTCTCCACAGCTCCTCAGGTGTTCACCAGTGTTCACCCTGATTTCATCTTGGGCGCACAGGAACGGCATTCGTCTCCTTCGTTACCTGGACGATTGGCTGATCCTAGAAGACTCGGAGTCGACCCTTCTTCGGCACCGAGACAGGCTTCTGGATCTTTGCCAGGATCTGGGGATCGTGGTAAACCTCGAGAAGTCCTCTCTGCAGCCGTCCCAACGACTGGTTTATCTAGGCATGCTAATAGACACCAATCTCCACAAAGCCTTTCCATCAGACGACCGGATAGCAAGGCTGAGGAGGGTGGCGGAACCCTTCCTCAGGCGAAAAGAACTCCCCGCCCAATCGTGGTTGCGTCTCTTAGGCCACCTATCCTCCCTGGCCCGTCTGGTTCCAAACAGCCGCCTCAGGATGAGATCCCTTCATTGGCGGCTCAAGTCCCGGTGGAATCAAGGATCCAATTCCCCGGACATTCGGATCCCAATGGGGTCTCTGGAACAGACGGACTTGCGGTGGTGGCTGGCTGACGAGAACCTGCAGAAAGGAGTGAGTCTTCTCGTCCCCCCCCCCCCCCCCCCGGAATTGTCTCTGTTTTCGGACGCGTCAAAAGAAGGGTGGGGGGCCCACGTTCTGAACCAGAGGGCCTCAGGCCTTTGGTCAGAATCAGAAAAGTGCCTACACATCAACCTTCTAGAATTGAAGGCCGTCTTTCTGGCTCTTCAGCAGTTCCAACGGTCCCTGGCGGGTCACTCCGTGGTGGTGATGAGCGACAACACCACGGTAGTGGCTTATATCAACAAGCAGGGAGGCACTTTTTCGCAACAGCTATCCCATCTTGCAGTAGAGACTCTGAGGTGGACCGAAACCCACTCGATAACACTATCAGCTCGCTTCATTCCTGGCAAGAGTAATGTGCTCGCCGACAGTCTGAGCAGGGCTTCGCAGATAGTGAGTACCGAGTGGTCTTTGGATCCTCAGATAGCCAACAAAGTCCTGACTTTGTGGGGTTCCCCGACTGTGGACTTGTTCGCAACAGCCTTGAACTTCAAGCTGCCCCTGTACTGCTCACCAGTCCCGGACCCCAAGGCACTCTGGCAAGATGCTTTCCAGCAACGGTTGGACAACATCGACGTGTACGCCTTCCCACCATTCTGTCTGATGAGAAGGGTGCTCAACAGGACCAGACTATCGGTCAACTGTTCGATGATTCTGGTAGCTCCGCTACGGCATCACGCGGAATGGTTTCCGGACCTTCTGCAACTCCTGACGGAACTCCCAAGGGAGCTTCCTCCACGACACGAGCTTCTCAGACAACCCCACTCCGGCGTCCCTCACAGGGCCGTAGCCTCGCTTCGGCTTCACGCCTGGAGACTATCCAGCGTCTACTCGCGGAGAGAGGCTTTTCGCAACAGGTTGCGGAGAGAATGTCTCGGCACCTGCAAAGGTCCTCTGAGGTAGTCTACCAAGCAAAGTGGAGAGTCTTTTGTGGTTGGTGTCGTGGAAGGGGTATCTCTCCACTCGATGCCACTATTCCAGCAATAGCGGACTTCCTCGTGTATCTGCGAGAAGAAATGCGCCTTTCTGTCTCGGCAGTGAAAGGCTATCGCTCAGCCTTAAGCTTGGCCTTCAGATTGAAGGGCGTGGATATTTCTTCATCGCTAGAACTCTCTTTACTCATACGTAGCTATGAGCTTACCTGCCCACAGTCGGAAGTGAGACCCCCTCCTTGGAACGTGGTTCGAGTCCTCAGGTCTCTTAAGAGACCTCCCTTCGAGCCATTACGCCAGGCCTCCGATCGCCACCTGTCTTGGAAGACAACTTTCCTACTCGCCTTGGCTTCGGCCAAGCGAGTTAGTGAACTTCATGGTCTCTCGTACGGCATCGCCCATTCAAGGGGATGGGGGGAGGTAACGGTCAGGTTCGTCCCTGAGTTTGTGGCCAAGACTCAGAATCCTGGAGTGCCGGATCCTCGGTTCGACTCTTTCAGGATCGCGAGTCTCCGTTCTGTAACAAACGACCCAGACCAGCTGCCACTATGTCCAGTAGTGAGGTGTCTGAGGCACTACTTGAAGAGAACGGCTGCAGTCCGTCCTCATGTGCGAGCTTTGTTTGTGAGCACAGGCAGGACAAAGAGGAGGGTCACCAGGAACACCATCTCAGCTTGGATTCGAAGGGTTATCCACCATACCCTGAATCCTGACCCTCCTCCGTCACGTCGCCCTCGGGCCCACGATGTCAGGGGTATTGCTACATCCCTGGCCTTCAAGAGAAACTTCTCTGTGACGCAGGTACTTCAAGCTGGGGTCTGGAAGCGTCAAACGACCTTCACAGCCCACTACCTGCAAGACGTGACCCACAGGAGCCTCGATACGTTTTCTATCGGCCCTGTGGTGGCTGCATAACAGCTGGTCTAACCTCAGGCTCCTTTTTGGACAAGTAGCAGTAGGTTGAGGGCGTTGTTACCCGGTCTTAGTCTGCGTGAATGAAAGAGTATGTCTGACCCTTACCTCTTTCTTCATTCTCCCCTCTCTTGGGGAAGCAGCTTCCTGGTCCTCGCATAGCTGACCTCGACCTCTGCAGGTAACCCATGCTTCTTTGTGCTCCTAGTATTAAGCTTAATACTGTTGCGTCTCCCATACCCTGACGAGGTGGTATGGGGAACGTCCTATCCTAGAATTCCTATCTGAAGGTCTCAAGGTCAACTTCATAGGACGAGTCACACTCTCCTCCTCACACTGCTTATGTAGGCCACTTGTTCCTAGCGATGCTAGGAACTTGTGAGGTACTGGGGCTCCCTCTCTCTAGTGCTGCTCACTGAGGGATTGAGCCCCCGGGCAAGCCGAAGTCAGTAAGGCTGGGGACTTTCCACCCTTCCTAAGGGGTAAGTCACCCTTTGTAAATAGCGTGGTTTGTATTTCGGTTACGGAATAAATGACAAATTCAAAGATAATTTGTATTTTTCCTAACCATACAAACCTTAGCTATTTACACATATGTGCCCGCCATCCCTGACCCCCAAGTCAAGTCCTACCTCTAAGTGAAGTGAAGCAAGTCACCGGTGTGTGGAGGGGGGAGGGGTAGCAAGCTACCCTTCCCCACCCCCCGCTAACTAGCGCGGGGGTAATTAACCCTCGTTAAAACTATTGGCTCGTCATTTCAGCTGCGCTAAAAGTAAACCCCTTTGTAAATAGCTAAGGTTTGTATGGTTAGGAAAAATACAAATTATCTTCGAATTTGTCATATTTCTTCTCAACACAACCTTTCCCCTTACGTTATCAGCTACTGGACACTTAGAAGGGAATTAAAGACAAAACAACCTTAAAACTATATTTCTTACAAACTCAAACAAATTTTCAGTCAAAATAATAATCAAACTTAAAACTATTTCCTACAAACTAAACCCAATCATAACTTAACTGTAAAACATAGACAAAGTAACCATAACAGAACTTAATCTGTAAAATATATACTGTATGACGGTGCATTTGCGTACATGGAAACTGTTCCCAATATTTTGAAAAAACAAGTGTAGTTTACCTCCAAATATTATCTTACCTGGTCAAGTAACATTGTTGAGTTCTCGCACATTCACTTGATTGCCCAGGCCATTAAATCTCTCACATACAGTATTCAGAGAGTTGTGAGGTGTCAGGGGTCTCTGTTAAGCTTGTGTGAAGTACAGAATAACACCCAGGGACAGGAACCAGCCTGTTGGTTTTAGGACTTCCACCCACTTAAGGGTAAGTCTCCACTGTAAACTGTGAAAGGGTTTGTATTCATGTTGGAACAAATGACAAATTTTGAAATAATTTGTATTTATACCAACTATATAAACGTTGAGCTCTTTACACATACCTGACACGCCATCATATAATCTAAGGGAAAGTCGTACGTGCAATTGTAAAGTGATGTTACTCAACCGGTGAGTGTGTGAACGTGGGAGCTAGTCTACCCCTTGCTAATTAGCGGTGGTTAGTTATACCTCGCTTAAAGTCTTTTGGCTAGTTTTCAGCCTTCGCTGAAATAATATCCACTGTAAAGAGCTCAAGGTTTTTGTTACATATATTAGGACAACACAAATACTTTCCAAATTTTTCATTTTGCCGAAGTTGATTTCCCCATAAACTGAGTAATAAAAGTATCAACTTGATCTTACTGAACTATTATGGTAGGTTGAGTTCACACTATCCCGAATTATTTTTCTGGAATTGGGTGAACCACAAGTAATTATTGAAATAATAAATTTTTAGATCAAAATTCCATTTTTGGATCATTCACCTTAGATCTGGAGTATGAAAGTTTTGTAATTATAGAGGTAAATATTAATTTTAGGGTATTCAGTTTTGTATTGTCAATAAAATGGCAGCTTGAGAGATTACTGATGAAAACTGATAACTAAAATTTTGATTGTTCACACAGGGGAACAAACGCTGAATGTGCTTATCAATAATGCAGCAATATTCCATCATCCATCTTATCTGACTGAGGATGGCATTGAAGTGACCTATCAAACAAATTACCTTGGTAAGTGTGAATAATTTTTTTTTCTTTGACGTTGTTACTTTTTATAAAATAGTTTTCCCAAAGTTGGATATATTTATTTTTAGAATTTTTACAAAATGTATTCCTTAATCTGAGAATGACCAAAATAAAAGATTAATACTGTATAGGCAAAATGATTGAATATTTATTTGTTCCAGTGCAGATACAAATCTGAATTATTTATGGGTGTTAGCTCTGATGCAGTGTTGTTACGACCAAGTTGAAGAATTACTGTGGGTCTGGTAGCCTGGTATGGCTGCTTTGTGGGCCCACTATGTGCTTCGGTGGGTTGATGCTAATAGCTGTGTGTTCTCTCTTCTCTTGGTCGTGACTACGATCGGTCATCCGTTACTGACCTTATTCAGTCCTTTGTGTTGTTCCTTTTTCTTATACTGTACTCTACTTAGTATGAGTGCTAAACAAGTGTTAATGGAAACCTGCCCAGGCCTTGAAAGTTGCCCTCGTGGCACTTTTATGAGTCGAGTCGCCATAGACCCTTATCCCTTATGCCCTAATTGTAGAGAACATAGATGTGTTATGAATTCACTTTGTGATTTTTGTTGCGAGTGGTTGGCCTCCCAATGGGAGAAGATCAACAGCCGTAGGAAAAAGAAGACCAAACAGGCTCGTTTCCCTTCAACAGCTTTAGTCTCAAAGGAGGAAAAGAAGCTTGTCTTCATTTTCTAGTCTTGAACTTCCCTTGTACAATCCTTCGTTATCGGAGTTCCCAGAAACCATGGTAACGATGGATGACGACCAAGTTTTTGTGAACGAATTTATTGATGTAACGTCTCTTGCCCTCTTAGCGTGGCTGAGAATTTTTCAGTGGATCGTGATCCTTTAGCATCTGCCTTTATCCAGGTGGGAGACGATGTCTTAGTGAAAGTGCCTCTCTTTTTACCAGAATTTGAAAATCCTACTCGTTTGCAGTCTCTACCAACAAGTGTGGTAAGCTTGTACAAGCAACTTTTTTATTGCATATGTTGGAGTCCTTTCAGATTTCTCTTCCATTATTCCATTAAGTGTACTCCTCGTCAGTCTATGGCTGTACACCATGTGTCTGCTTGTACACCCATGTGTCTCCTCGTACACCTTGTGTCTCCTCGTACACCATGTGTCTCCTCGTACACCATCTTTTTCCTTGAAAATAGCTTATCAACTCCCCTTCAAGGTCTGATTTTTTTGTCAGTCCTTCCTATTGCCCCATAGGGTCTTACAGGTCCAGCTTCCTCTCCCCAATAGAAGTAGTGAAAGATTCTCATAGAAAATCTTTTCTGAAAGATCAGCATGTTTTATATCATTGTCATGGAGCTAGTACTAACCCATCAGTGTGTCTGCACACCTACAAGCAATCTCCGCGTCTGCGTACCCACAAAACCTTTGAGACGCGTCTGCCACTGTATCCACAACATGAACAAGCCATGCACCATACCACACTGTTGGTGAACCTACTGAATATGGTGCCACCATTACACGTCCTCCTGCCGAATGCGCTGCCACTATTACAAGTCCTTCTATTGGCACACATCCTTGTACCGCCACCATTACTTGTCTCCCTTCTGAATATCCTGCCATTATTACACATTTTCTGAGTTTTTGCCTAGTTGCATATTGCTCTGTGAACTCTCTTGCTTCAAGGACTTTGCCCTGTCCTCCAGTAGCCTCTTTGGAAGATGGTAAGCTTTCATCAGTGATTTACGTATCCGTCAAAATCTTCAGATAATAATAAAGAATCTGCAGTATCAGAGATAAAACCATTACCTCATCCTAGTGATAGCAAACTGATCGCAGAACTTTGTGCTCCTTTTCCTAAAATTATTCCTCCTGTTTCCCAGCATCATGCTTCACCAGCAGAGAAGTTTCTGAGACCTAATTTTCCTCTAGTAGCTGTTATTTCATAAACATAAACCTTACTCCCGAGTCGAAGGCTCAGAAAGATCTGATTATTCTAGAAGAAATTACAGATTACACAAATCAAGTTTGCCTCATTCCTCTGCTGAGAAAGAGGGAAAGCCTCCTCTTCCTCCACCATCCTATTATGAACCTGTAGAATTGTCACCTCAGTATCCCCCACCTGTAGAATTGTCTCATGAAAATCCCCCACCTGTAGAATCTTCACATGAAAATCCCTTCCTGTAGAATCGTCACCCCAGAAAATCCCTCTTGTAGAATCATTACCTTGTTCTTAATTTGTACAAAGATAGTAGGTTGTTATTAAGTTGAACAAATTATATGAGATTTTGAAAAATTTATTAAATTTCATCACCTTGTATATAATTAACACAAAAGTAATACGGTAGCTATATATGAAATTTAAAAATTGCTTGGATTGCTATTTCCATATAGATCCATCCTTTGATCTGGAATACTTTGTCAAATTCATCGAATTATGACAGGTATTGCACTTCCCTCTTTTAAAGTATCTGTTGTTGTAGCCACCAAAAAACTTTAGAGGAATCATCACACAAAAGTGGAAGAACCACATCTTGGAAGGTATTCTAGGCAATGAAGGATGGCTAGTTTTTAGTAAAAAAAGGATTTTAGTGAGTATTCATCTTTTAACGAAATTCAAAGGAAGAATGGACGAAATTTTAAAAAATATAGAAGGAATTTAAAGCTATTAAATAGCATTACAGGACAATTAGTTAGCCAAGAAATTATCCTCCATGAGCAGTGGCCCTAGAGCCATTAACCCTAGAACCACATCGTTGTTTTTGAGGGACGTTGACCACATCATTTGGAGAATTTTATCCTTTTTTGGAAAATTAAAAAACATGCGTAACTTCAAAACAGGTTTATTACAAAATAAAAATTGAAAGAGTAACTTTTAAACTTTAGGATGATGTTACATAAACGTAATTTTTGGGCTCGGCCATGTCGTCCTGATGGAAGGTTCCTTTAGTTAGCTTTCTAAGGGATATTTGCTACAGTGATACTCCCAGAGAATTAAACCGAAGATCTCCTGGATTTTAACTCCTGGCGCGAGTATCCAGTTAAGGATATCGGATAATATCAGTGGACGTATTTTTTAGATACGACACATAGCAATCTTCACCCCGAATAGATTTAACTCTTTGATGTAAGGGGGAAGAGTGGCGAAAGAAAGGGGTGCTGATCTAGGTACCCGATGGACCTCCTATCCGTACTACTACCGGCCGCCATTCCTTTCTTTGTAGCATTTAAGCTATGTGTTCTCCCAACATTTTCCCAGTGTTTGTTGCAAGTTTTCGGAATATTAATCATGCAATCTCCAGCATCTTCATCCTCGGGAAAGTTGAGTATTAATTCTTTTCTGTGTATAGTTTTAGGTTCCCTTCTCACAGTTAAATTCCAATAATTTAAATGTGTTTTGTTGAGCGTTGTCATGAACCGGAGGCCATTTTACGACCACTGTCGCCGATTATTATTGCATTTTATTTAGTCAGTTGGGCAATATTTCCCGATATTTAGCTATAATATTAGCTAGTTAGGCAAATTATACAAGTGAAGATTGTGCATGAAGAAATATTATTATTCCTCTTCCTATTATGTAACTTTACTTTTCGTATGCGGCTGGAGCCCTGACGGTACCAACCATGGCCGTGGTTCTTACCAGAGCTAGGCTAGCCTCGCTCATATATACGTTAGTAAAGTAATTCCCCATGTGTAGCCTCACCCTATCGTTCCTTATTAATTCAGATAGGGACTTTCATCCTCTAGAATTTATGGATAAGGTTCGATATACATTCTCTTTTAGAGAAAAGAGGCTAAACCCTTCCTCCCTCCCTGAGTACCACCGCCATTACAGGCGGCAACCACTGTCTTATTTCATTGCCGTTGAGTAGAACTCCGGCTTTGGGTTAAATAGTAATTAACTCAGGGTGCCCTTGTCTTGCCGCCGACGATGTCGTCAGCAAAGGAATCATGTTTCCTCTGCCGCCGACGACGTCTTCCTCAGTCCACTGTCGAAGGTAGGCGGCATAGCTGCTGCCACCTCTCTCCCCAGTGAACTACAAGACCCTTTCCCTTCACCCTTCTGTCCTTTAGTGTCGGCATAGTTGTGACAACATTCTTTACCCGGTATTGTGAAAGTCATCCCGGCTTTCCAGGTTGTTTGCGTTGCCAGCCGGGACCCTACCGGCAGCAGTTAGTTCAGCCACCTCAGCCACCTTCCCCCTTATGTCCTTCCTTCACCGGAAGTGAATGTCACGGGGGGAAGATTGAGCCGGCCCTGACAACTGCCGGTGGGAAACCCAACATACTTTTGAGAAGTCTTCAGCCCTCTCTTGGTCTGCCATTCACAAATATTGCCGTCGGCAGTACAGCTGGCAGCAGGCCTTTTGTGGATGGATGGAAGCTAAAATCAGATGGATTCTTACCCCTTCCATTAGAACTCTCATTCTGGAAAGGAGACAGTAGGCACCCGATAGTCCTCCTACACTTCCAATTGTTGTGCTAAACCATAATAATAGGAAAATCTCCTTCCCTAATGCTTTCTCTCTCTCTATCAGTTAGTGCCGCCAGGTACTAACCTAACCTTGGTATTGCGCCGGCTGGACTACAGTATACAAAAAATACAGTAGTATATTTGTTTTATAACATACTCTGTGTTTCCTATCACAGTCTATTGTTGGGATCACAATATCATGTTGAGGTTGAGCAATCCCACAACACCCAGATGATTTCTTTGATCACCGTGACCCTAATAAATCACCAATCAATATTAATATACTACAGGTGGATAAAGTTAGTATAAACACTTACTAACCCTAACTCTAGTTTCTAGAGTTTCTTGCACCCTGTGTTCTGCCTAACAGGGAATCTAAATATTATCATTGACGGAGGTCTCAGCAATTGCCTGGGAGAGGAAACACAGATATGTGTCTTTCCTATTTCCTTTCCAGCTTACTATCCTAAGCTATTGTTTACAATAGTGATTACTATTGTTAATAAAATGTATGCCTTTATATCAATGATATAAAAATCTGTAAACTCATTGAAACCATTTCCTTTACAGGAGGAGCCGATGGTATAGTGTGCAGCCATATTCTGCAACCACAAAAGTAATGACTTTTGTGGGCACACGATGTGCAGGACTCATGCCCCTTGCTGTATCGTGTCCAGATCCGTAAAGTATTTGGACCTGAAGGGTTGCTCCACCTGCTCAACCCTGCTGACCAACAGCTTTGGAGAAGCCATCCCATTCACCGTGGAGACTAAGGACACAGCGAGAGAATCCCTTCGTAGGTGGGTAAGAGGGTTCCAAAAGAACTCTCCGGGACCATATCTACCTAATGAATCCCTAAGGTGCCTTTTGTTCCCTAAGGATCTAGCAAATGCAGTAGTGCCCCAAGAATAAGTCCAGCCTCCTTTCATACTGCTGAAGATCGATGCGGACATCCACAAGGCACTAGAAGGCATGGACATTCACCAAGAACGGATGTCAGTAGTGTCTACCGACACAGAACAGGACCTACTGCAAGAAGGCCTTGAAGAAGACGTGGATCAACCACGCACAGAGGAAGAAGGATCCATTTCGACGGTAACTGAGGACCCTCAGTTCACCGTGACGGCATACCAACCTATGCCATCAACCTCTTCAACCCCAACTTCTCAACCAACTACACAGGTCGACAAGAGTGAAGCAATCCTCACGTTGATCCAGCGGATGTTGGAAGCGTTCCAGTAGGAACAGGAGGCTATGAAGCAGTCCATCCAACAGAACAATAGACAGATACAGGAAAGGGACCGCCCTGGAACTTCCAGGGGCTCTGCTAAGCCCCTTAGAGTATCAGATCTCCCTCACTGCTCTGAAACCAACCCCTTGAGGTACGCGGAGCATATGCCCATGATGAATGGGAAGCTATTTGTCTCAGAGAAGTTGGGAGCCAAACTGTTTGAAGATCTTGAGTTCTGGCCCAGCTTTTCAGCTTACCCAGACTGTTATGTGAGACTGCGGGATGAACTTGCATCCCGTGAGGAAACGGTACCGAAGGAAGTCATTGTCTTCAAACATGACAAGGCACGAGCCATCCTTGTAAAGTCCTTGAAAGGAGCAGGCTTCACCAACTCCAAAGTTTCAGCACTGAGCAAGAGGCATCCCACCTTTATTGCTCCTTCCTCCATCTCTTTCCCTTTTTCGGAAAAAGCTCTAGACTTTGTCATGAAGGCAGTCGAAGAGGGCAAACCCTGCCCAACTCTAGAGGAATGCAAACGATTCTCTCTAGCAATACCTACCTGCGAGGAGAAGTGGAAAGACGTCCATCTGACCTTCTCCGTCTTGAAATTGGATCCAGAGATAGCAGGCCAGCAGTTCAATGAGAACCTTCCAAAGTTGCCAGACCATCTTCAGAGGAGATAACAGGAAACGAAAGAGAGATTTGCGGCCACCCTTTCTCATCAGAACTGCCTGGAAATGTGCGCAGGCCTACATAACGCTGAAGAAATGTACATTTTCCGGGGTAAGTCTCATATGGGTACCCTTGTGAAGGACTTAATGCTTTCATCAGGTCAAGGAGGACCTGCAGAGAGCAGGTGTTTGCCTCAGCAACAGTGAAACACGAACCCAGGAAGCTGATTTCATCGTGCATCTGGGGCAAGGACCTTTTCCCACAGGAAGTGGTCCAAGAAGTCATAGCCAGAGCAGCCACGGAGAATATGAATCTTATCCAAAAGTGGGGCATGACATCAAAGAGGAAATCTTCCTCAGTCGGAGGTCCCCAGCCTAAGAACAAAAAGGTAAGGAGACTATGTAAACCTGTGCAACTTCCGGCCGTGACCATGGCCACGGTGCCTCAACTGGTAGCACAGCCTCAAACCACCTTACAGATGGTCCCTCAACAGCTGGTAGCCCAATCGCCAGCATTTAACCCTAGCTTTGGGAGGCAATTGACCACCTTTCGTCCTTACAAAGGAAAAGGCCCAAGAAGAGGTTCCTCAGGAAACCCCTCACGGGGCAGAGGAGGATGTGGTCACGGAAACAGGTCCTCAGGATGCCCTAGGCAATAAGAGGTTCCAGGTAGGGGGCAGATTATACCACTTTCGGGATTGCTGGACCTTTGATCCCTGGGCCCACAGCCTAATCACGAATGGACTCGGGTTGAGATGGAACAGAACTCCACCCCGTTTTCCAGAATTCTTCCAACACTCCACCTCCTCGTTAGAAGAATATACCTCAGAACTCTTGAACAAGAAGGTAATAAGGAAAGCGAAGTCCATCAAATTCCAGGGAAGGCTGTTTTGTGTTCCCAAGAAAGACTCAGACAAACTCAGAGGCATTCTAGACTTGTCTCCTTTCAATAAGTTCATCGAGAACAAGTTCCGAATGCTTACTTTGCAACCCATAAGGACCCTTCTACCCAAAGGGGCGTACACAGTCTCAATAGACCTGGCAGATGCTTACTGGCATCTGCCTGTCAGCCACCCCCTCTCCTCCTACCTAGGATTCAAGCTAGAGAAGAAAACAATTGTCTTCAGAGCAAACCGCCGGTGTTCCATCGCGTGAACCGACGGTGTTCTATCGCGCGAACCAACGGTGTTCCATCGCGCGAGCGCCAGCTCGATTCCTGCAGTAAGCCATCGCTTACCTACGTGTCGTCGCTCGCCTGTGAACTGTCGGATTCCGACCGCCAGCTCTCGCCCTTCCAACCACGCCCACCCTCCTTCTGCACTCCCTCGCGCACTTTCGTCTGCTCTCCTGCGTGCCCGCTCACGGGCGCTTCCACGTTCGCCCACGCGCGAACCATTAATTTACCATCGCGCGAGCGCTAGGGCGATTGCGACCGCGATTCCCGTCGGGGTCTCGCAACACGGCCAGCCTGGCGAGTCTTCTGGAGCGCGTATTTCCAGAACACGGTCTCTACCCCGTAAACGCGAGCATGGCTCGTGCTAGAGCAGGAAGAATTTTCAGGGAGGTCTGTGCAACATTCTTCTTTCCAGAACCTGGGTTAGTCCTTTCTCTTCATTATTCCCTGGAAGGGTCTTGCCAGGGAGTTTTCCATTCGAGATTTCTCCGTCGGGCAAGGGGTGACTGGTTTAGCCCTTCCTCTTCACCTCTCGTGGAAGGGGCTTACCAGGCCTTTCCCTCCTCGGTTGCGACCCGAGGTTTTGTACTAGGAAGCCCCAGGAAGATCTTGGGTACTTTCCTCCTCTCGGGCTCAAGCACCTTTGCGTTCCGTGGCCAAGTTTCGAACTTGCGGGCAACCTTGATGTTGGAGCATCTAGACGCAGTGTCCGAGGGCTTCCTCTCGGGTGTCTCATCCGTGAATGTCGACAAGCTCAGACACTCTTCCATCCTTGGGAAGAGCTTGGTTAGAGCCCAAGGACAGAGAAATGGACTGTTGTTGGGCGTTTTCACTCCTTCCAGACCCTGCAGGCCTCTGACGCCTCTTCATTCAGCCTCGTCAGCCTAAGTTATCGGAACCGGCTACGGCAGCTAAGACAAGGTGTACAATAGCAGTCCCCTCCTGTCAGGGACAGGTAGCACGGGAGGCTCTTCCGGGGGGGCATAATCCTAGAGGGACCGGCAAAGTTCACAAACTCTAGGATTGGCAATCCCCCTTGCAGGTCTCACGCTGGGGGGATGCCTAAGGTTACTCGTCCGGATAACAGCCTCCCGATGCCGATTCCTGCACGATCTCCGTGATCAGCCAAGGATATCGCGCCTCGCTCTTACCATCTCTCCTTCACTGTCGGCGAATCCAGTGTCTCTGATCCTCTATGCCATGGGGTCGGCAAGAGGTTTGCCCGTTGGGCAGAAGGATCCATGCCTTAGGAGAAGGTCCTCCATAGGATCGTCGACGGCTTCCCCCCGGGCTTCTTCAGTCGATCCTTTCTTCTGGGAAAGCATCTGAGTCGGGAGTTCCGTTGTCGACCTCTCAACTCTGATCAAGTTTGTCGAACAAACTTCGTCCAGCGTGGAACAGCAGAGTCAATCAAACTGGTAACGAGGCTGCAGGACTCCTTATGCCCTGGATTGGAAGGACGGGTACTTCCAGGTTCCATTCCATCCATCTTCCAGGAAGCTCTTGGAATTTAGCCTAGACTACAGATGTTCCTGCTTAAGATGGTGTGTGGCGATCCCGCCGCAGCATCGCAGGTTTTTCCCCCAGAGAACTCTCCCTGCTTTCCTTATGGCCGCTCAGGAGCAGGCTTCTGCCTCCTTCGCTTTTTGGAGGTCTGGTCAACTCCGGTAGGCTCGGGTTCGACCTTCCTCAACACCGGGACAAGCTTCCGGGTCTTTACCAAGAGTCAGGGATCATGGTAATTTGCTAGGAGCCTTCTCTACATCTGCCTCAACATCTGGAGTATCTAGCCATGATATTGACTCCTTCTCTGAGCCTTCCCTTCAGTTGACTGTGGCAAGGCTGAGGAGAGTCGCAGTACCTGTTCTCAGTCAAGGAGAGCTTTCAGCCCTATCTTGGAACGTTCCCTGGGTCTCTTTTCCTCTTTGACCCGTCTAGTTCCGAACAGTTGCCTCAGGATAAGTTCCCTGTGAGGCGGCCCAAGTCCCGGTGGTATCCAAGCAACGATTAACCGGACTTTCTGGTCCCTATGGGACCAGTGGAACGTTTAGACCGGCAATGGGTGTTGACCTATGGAACCTCTTGCATGGGAGTGGATATTCTCGTCCTTTCCCCACATTTGATGCTGTTCTCGGACTCGCCATTTTAAGGGGGGGCATGTTCCGGTTCAGGCCTATGGTCAGGACTTGAAGGGTACCTCCCCATCATTCAGGCAGGCTTAGGGGCCGTAGTCTGGCCCCTCTACAGATCCTACAGACCCTGCCGAGTCGCTCTGTGCGTGATAACTTCATGGTACTGGCATATTCCAACCAGCAGGGAGGCGCATTTTCATACTTTCGCATCTTGCAGTAGAAATACTGAGATGATCCGAAGTCCTCTCAATACTACTATCGGCTCGCTCATTCCGGGCAGAGGAATGTTCTCTCCGACTATCTGAGCAGAGCCTCACAGATAGAGAGTACCTGGGGGTCTTTCGCCTATAGTAACCAGCAAGTCCAGGCCTGGGGGACCTGATCACGACAGCCTGGAACTTCAAGCTTCCGCTGTTCTTCCCCCCAGTCTCAGACCCCAAGACTCTTTAGCAAGATGCTTTCCGGTGACGGTGGGACAACATCAACGCCCGCGTCTTCCCACCATTGTTGTCTGTTGAGAATGGGTCTCAACAAGACCAGGTTGTCTGTCAACCTTTCGATGGCCCTGAGAGCTCCGCTGTGACTATACGCAGAACGGTTTCCGGACCCTCTGCTTCCTATGACGGAACTCCCGGGAGAGCTTCTTCCACGACACAGGCTACTCAAACAACCACACTATAACATCTTTCACGAGCCGTTGCATTGCTTCGGCTTCACGCCTGGAGACACTACGCCGCCTCCTCAAGAAGAAACAACCCGCTACAGTCGCGGAGCGGAGGTCGCGTCACCTGCGATAGTCATCCGCAGGGGTCTACCAGGCGAAGTGGAGAGTCTTCTGTGGTTGGTGTTGTGGGAGAGATACCTCTTCCCTTGAGGCCTCTTCTCCAGCAATAACGGAGATCTTGCTTTTCGGCGGGAGGAAACTCTTTTCCGCTCTCGGCAGTGAAGCCTATCGCTCAGCCTTTCCCTGGCCTTCAGGTTGAAAGGAATAGATTTTTTCCTTCCCGCTGGACCTTTCTTCGCTCATGCGAAGCTGCGAACATCCTGCCCCCAGTCGGAGTGAGTCCTCCTCCATGGAGCATGGTTCGGACTCTTTAGTCCCTTAAGAGATCTTCTCAAGAACCATTACGTCAGTCCTCTGATCGTATTCCGTCTTGGGAGACGGTGCTCCTGCTCACTCTGGCCTCGGCCAGGGTGTAAGCAATCTTCATGGTCTCGTACGACTCCGCCCTTTCAAGAGAATAGGGGAAGGCAACATTCAGGTTCGCTCCTGAGTTGTTTTCTAGACTCAGAATCTTGGAGTCCCGGTCCTCCGGTTCGACTTCTTCAAGATTTCGAGTCTCCGTTCTGTATCAGATGACCCAGACCTTCTCCTTCTTGCCAGTAAAGGAATCGAGGGGTTATCTTTGGGAACAGCTGCAATTTGTCCTCACGTGCAAGCCGGTTTGGGAGCACAGGGAGGACACGGGAGAGTTACCAGTATACCTCTTCAGCTCGGACTCAAGGGCATTCATCTCAACCTGAATCCAGACCCTCCCCCGTCACGCCGCCCTACAGCACGATGTCGGATACATCGCAACGTCCCTCGCCTTCGAGTAGAACTACTCTGTGACGCAGGTGCTACAAGCTGGAGTCTGGAAGCGTCTAATGACCTTCGCAGCCCGCTTCCTGCAGGACGTGACCCACAGGAGTATCGATACGTTTCTATCGCTCTGTGGTGGCTACACAACAGCTGGTCTAACCTCAGGCTCCTTTTTGACAGGTAGCAGAAGGTTGAGGGCATTGTTATCAGGTTTTAGTCTGCATGAACGAAAGAGGTATGTCTGGCCCTTACTTCTTTCTTCATCGTCCCCTCTACTGGGGAAGCAGCATCCTGGTCTCTGCATAGCTGACCTCAAACCTCTGCAGGTAAACCATTCTTCCTTGTGTTCCAAGTATTGAGTCAATACTGTCGCGTCCCCCATATCCTGACGAGGTGGTATTGGGAACGTCCTAACCCAGAGTTCCTTCTGGAACTCCAGGTCAACTGCCTAGGACGGGTCACACTTTCTTCCTTCACACACAAGCTTATGTAGGCCACACGTTGCCTTGCAAGGAACTTGTGAGGTGCAGGGACTCCTTTTCTCGAGTGCGACTCACTCGGATTCTGAGTCCACGGGTAAGCCAAAGCCAGTATGGCTGGGGTCTTTCCACCCTTCCTAAGGGGTTAGTCTCCCAATGTAAATAGCATGGTTTGTATTTCGGTTATGGAACAAATGACAAATTCGGAGATAATTTGTATTTTTCCTAACCATACAAACCTTAGCTATTTACACATATTTGCCCACCAGCCCTGTCCCCCAAGTCAAGTCCTACCTCTAAGTGAAGTGAGACATTTCACCGGTGTGTGAGGGAGGGAGGGGTAGCAAGCTACCCCTTCCCCTACCCCTGCTAACTAGCGTGGGGTAGGAAACCCTCGTTAAAATCTAATGGCTCGTCATTTCAGCTACGCCGAAAGTAATACACAATGTAAATAGCTAAGGTTTGTATGGTTAGGAAAAATACAAATTATCTCCGAATTTGTCATTTTTCGCTTCGCTCAAAATCCGTTGATTGGTCGGTCCATTGGGTTTCAGACAGTTCATGCATATTTTTGTATAATGAACTTAAATTTCTATGGTTTTTTAGTTCTTCATGATTATGTACAGTAAAGAAAACACTTACCATTTAGCTTGGAATTTTTTTTTTACTTATGATTACTGAAAACTCACCAAAATTGAATCAGTTTTCAGAGTCTAATTTTGATACCATTTTTAAAGCTAGTGAATGTAGATTTGAAAGAAAAATACTCCATATTTTTTTTTTATGAGTTTAAGTTCGTTTTTATCTTTTCAGGTGTATATATGCTGACATCTAAACTAGAACCACTTCTTAAAAATACTCCAGCCTCTCAAGTTGTATTTGTCTCTTCTGAAGCACATCGTTTAGTGACAGCTGAGGATGTGAAAAACTTTGATTGCACGAAGGAAGTGGAATTAAGAACATTTCATGACCATGTGAAACTATATGGTATCTCAAAACTGGCATTGCATATGTATGCTGATCATCTGTCTAAAGAGGCTGTTGGTAGGTTGGCGAAAATGTCAATTTTGTACCATAGTAAGTCCAATATATCCTTAGTAATCTATTGCTGTTGGTATGAAAAAACCTGCTGAATTACTAGATAATCAAAATTTGTTAGTTTAGGTAAGCCAAACACTAATAATCATGGCTTATGATGTCTGTAAGTGATTTGATTAATGTAAACCTACATTTATGGATGCAACTTAGTGAATTTACTCAGTTTAACATAATAGGCAAGCATACCATGTTCTTGCGTAATAGTATCGTGAATCATAATGTAGGGAAAATATACATGTTACTCATTAAGTATAAGATAGCCTATGACATAACGATAAATTTAACAGTTCATATTTAAGAAAAATGAAAAGGATGCCAAACTTTGACCAGTTAACTATGAATCTTCAAGAATTTTATACAATACACGTAGTACACATTTTCACAAGTACAGTAATCCTTCGCAGTTCAAGTTTCCCTGCCTCAGTGCATCACTGATTTTTCAAAAATATTCATCGAAAAATAAAAATGAAAGCCGTATTGTGGAAAATAGCTTTGTTTCATTGTGATGCATAAGAGAAACGGTTTCCCAGGATGCCAGACAAAGAGAGAAGTTCTTGGAGCCTGTGTACATACCCACGGCCACTCAGACAAGGCACGTGATTGGTTCCCACCATGAGATCGACGAATGAGAGCACGAGTGGATGTATCCCGTGAGCGAATTGGCTGCGCATCATATCCTCTCCCAGCTTCTTGTCCTGTATCTTGTCACTCTTGTTCACGCTGTCAACTGTGTCTCGCGTATCTTAGTTTTGTGTTCGAATTAACATTTAAGCCCTTACAATGGCTCCTAAGCACCGTGCCCTGCGAAAGATTCCTCTAGTGAGCCCAAGAGGAAGAGGAAGATGAAGATGATGACCATGACCATTAGTGAAAAGGTTAAGCTTTTTAGATATGTTAAAACGGCAGACGTTATGCTGCGGTGGCACGCTATTATGGAGTGAATGAATCAACTGTGCACTACATAAAAAAAGATGAAGCTAACATCCGCAAAACTGCTGCAATAAGCTTCAATACAGAAGTGAAACGTGTGGTAACTCCGCACAATAAGAGTATTGTGAAAATGGAAGCTGCATTAGCTTTGTGGATTGCTGATTGCAGGAAAAAAGAAACATGAGTTTGAACACTATTATGATCAAGACAAGGGCCAAATCTCTCTCGTGGCATTTTTAGATTTATTTCAGAAGCAGGTCTTCTGAAAGTTATTTAACCTTTATAATGACATATTTTTTTCTATAGTTTTAATTGAATATTCTTTTATTCTTTATTTATAATAAACGATATCAGCGTCAATAACCTTCGATGTCTGGATGCCAGAATACTTCAAATCAATCTATCAATCTCTATGATCAAACCTTGCCCGATGGTGATGACCAAGGAGATGCTGAAGATGTGCCTGACGAACCTTAAGCCAGTACTAGCTCTGCCATAAGTGATTCATCTCCTTAATGACGAGGCTTTACAGCCAGCAAAGGCTGGTTCGATAAATTTCAAAAGAGATACGGCCTCAAAAGCATGCCTTTGTATGTTGAGGCTGCCTCTGCCGACACCGATGCTGCTCGTTTTTACATGGAGGATGAGTTTCCTAAGCTCATCAGTCATGGCAGCTACCTCCCTAAGCAAGTTTTTAACATGGAGAGACAGGCCTCTTTTGGAAGAGGACCCCTTCTCGTACATTCCTCTTCAATGATGAAATGAAGAGGCCAGGCTTCAAGGTCCACAAGGACCGTGTCCTTCTCATCGTGTGTGGCAATACTACAGGCCTTATGCTTAAGCCAGGCCTTATTCATAAGGCCAAATATCCACGGGCCTTACACATTAAAAATAAGGCTCTGCTCCCCGTGTATTGGATGTATAACTCTAAGGCCTGGATAACGAAAGCCCTGACTCTCGAATGGTTCCTCCATTATTTCATTCCTGAGGTGAAACTGTACAGTACGGTTCCGAATTATGCGATTCCCCATTTATGTGGTCGCTATTTTTCAAAAATAAATTATCTGTATCTACGGAGCTGTTCAAAGTCTGCGAGTCAAGCACTACAAAATGTATCAAATCTGTTGTGTTTTTAAGTATATAGGTTGCTCTAAATAGGGTGCTTGATATAATAAATGTTACAAAATGATATTTACCTTACATCATAATAACATAATTTCCTAATAAATAGCCTATTTAAGGATAAAATTCTCCATCAACAATGAAATCAACTTTAACTATGCAGGTCCAGCTGACAAAATGTAAACAGAACTGTAGTTACGTTCTCGGCAATCTTTATCTTTCTCAAACTTTTCGATAATTTTAATGGTAGTGGTAATTATGACGGTATATTAAAGTATTATTTCTGTTTAGTACAGTATACATAAAAGCTTTATTTTTCCCTGTGGGTGTTCAAGGTTTTCACACGTAGGCTGGGTTCGTTTATCAGCAGTGAATAGCCTAAACTTCGGTAACGAGTCAGCAATATTTTGTCATATTTTAAATAGTATATATAGTTTTACTTTACAAAGATTTGTTTTGTATAGTACACGGTATAATTATCAAAACTTCTCTCTGAGAGAGAGAGAGAGAGAGAGAGAGAGAGAGAGAGAGAGAGAGAGAAACCTCAAATCTCTCTCTCTCTCTCTCTCTCTCTCTCTCTCTCTCTCTCTCTCTCTCTCTGTAAGAAATAAAATCCTAGTTCACATATGGCAACATGAGTTTAATAATGAAATTAACATGACTATTCTTAGTTGTGGCGATCAATCCTTCGCTTCAGGTAGTACAAGAAACAAAAACACGGCATTCGATTGCAACAGCTGATATTCTCTCTCTCTCTCTCTCTCTCTCTCTCTCTCTCTCTCGTGTTATGCAATACTTACATATAGATGAAGAAACCAAAATAGGTTTTCTTAATAAGTGTCAATTAGATACGAAACGAAAAAGTTTACGTTGTATACATCCAGTTCAGTCGTAGCTTAGAATAATGGCATCAGATTTCGTCAGCAATCCACTATTTTTTTTAGGATACACCATTTTATTCCAGAAAATTGTTATTCTTTAAATAGTTAATTGCGCTATAATAAAACATGTAATTTTGTTTTTAAATTTCGGGTGTGTTTTAAAAATCGAGTATTGCTGACTTCTTTATGTTTTACTTTTGGCTGTGATCAGATCAGCTGATGTTTAGCTGCCGCTCTCAAGAATATGCACATACGAATACAGTAAGAAAGTATTGTTTATACCATTTAACTTATTCAAACCATCTATACAGTTAATATTACATAAGCACCAATGTGTTATAACCTATTATATTTATTGTTTAGTACATTTAAAACCATTATTATCTCTCTCTCTCTCTCTCTCTCTCTCTCTCTCTCGGATACCTTTCACTACCCCTCATTTCTTACCTCTCTCTCTCTCTCTCTCTCTCTCTCTCTCTCTCTCTCCAACAAAGGAAATCTTTATTGTTTCACAAAGTTTCAGTTATATTAAAAATCAATCATGATTCAATTTTCCTTGCCTTCTCCAATCTCGTACCATCTCTGTCACATCGAACGTCTTAGCGGTAACCTAATTGTTCGATGACTTTAAAAAGCGCCCTAGGACATTCTTCTTCTTTTACCTTTTTCCAGATGGTTCCATAATTGAGGTGGGTACAAGTTGACTTATAACTGATAACTGGAAAGGACAATTATCTTTTGTTACCGTTTAGAATCATCGTAAATTATCATTCTGTCAGCGACAGTTTGCTATTCTTGATTAAATGAAGGAAAAAAAAAAAAAAAAAAGGTTTTCCAGCTTTGCTACGAATTTAGGAATTTTTAGGCTCAAGCCATGTCATCCTGATGGAAGGTTCCTAATAGTAGCTTCCTATGGGATATATGTACTACAGTGATATTCCCAGAGAATTTACCTTTAGGTCTCCAGAATTCTAACTCCTGGCACGAATATCCTTAAAATTTCTCAAGGATATCGCATAATATCTATCAGGGGACGGATTCTTGACACGCCACATAGCAATCTTCACCCGGAATAGCATTTACGCTTTGAGGGGGAAAGTGGCAAAATTAGAAGGGGAGCCATATCAAGGTTACCCTACTTCCCATACTACTATTGAGTATCAAGATGGCGGACATTCCTTGTAGCGTTGAGCATGGTGCTACAGATACAGTAGTTTCGGGAGGGATTCTGCGAAGACCTATTCTATAGAAAAGGAGGGTGGGTCCACCAGGACGACATGGCTATCTCACCCAAAAATAGATTTTTCGCTTTGCTCAAAATCAGTTTTTTGGGCTCAAGCCATGTCGTCCTGAAGGAAGCTTACCAGAGCATTACTGTCTCTGTGGATTTTCATTAGTGCCTTAACCTTGGGACAATATTTCTATGGTCATCTGGACCATTTGAGACAAATGACGTTACCGTTATCCGTCATTATCACTAATCATAAACAATGTTAGTGCTTCCTGCCCCCTATAGGGAAGAGTCATTCTAGACGGTAGATAAGGGGCCTCAAGGTTAGCATATATTCTATGAACATACATAAGTATTCACTGGGTATACGAATGGTCTCACGGTTTGTATATATTATCGGAACAATATCATTGTCCATTATATCCATTGTTTGTAAGCATACGTACAATGATATGAGGTTTACTTACATGAGTAAGTCAAAGAACTCTGGCATCTTAAATATGCAAATTGCCGGGCGAATTAGGACGCGATTACATTCTAATAGACATTTATTTCTAATAAATGACTAAATGAAATAAGGGATGGAGGATTTGTTGACATAACGGAGAAAGACATCAACAGCCTTATCAATGCTTACTTGGACCCACTGACAGATGAAGACTTCCTTGAGATGATGAAGTCTGCAAGTGAAGACTAAAGCGAAAAAGAGCAAGATGAAGAAATTAAAGAGAGTGGCCTTACCCTGGAGAACCTGTCGCAATTTTGCAACATGGCAAGGGCAATGCAATGATTTGTACAAGACATTGACGGTAATATGTTTCTAGCTGTCGAGTTTAGCTACCATGTTGACGGGGTTATATCCTTGTACAAGGGCATCTTGCAACAAAAGAAAAAAATGACAGCATCTACCCATCACCATGTTCTTCTCCAAGATTAAAACCCCAGTTATACCATCAGTGCCTCCACCAGCCTCTTCTCTTTCAGAAACAAATGAAGATTCAGCGCCGATGATATGAGAGAGAGAGAGAGAGAGAGAGAGAGAGAGAGAGAGAGCACCTCTGTGCAAATGATTTTACATTTTCCACTGTTGAAAGGCATTTGCCATTTTCTGGGCCATTGCATGGTCTCTCTCAACCTATGTCACATTCAAGAGAGTAGAGAGACCTATCTTTGTCTTTTGTTCTCAAATTTGTGGCTAAAGCCCAGAATCCGGTTGATAAATGTCTCAGATTTGACTCTTTCACACTCTTGTCTCACAAAGAGATAACTGAGGTCCAGGATGACATATTACTATGTCCTGTAAGAGCAGTGCGTATATATTTGAAAAGAACACAGTATCCTAGGCCTAGAATCTCCGATTTTGTTTGTGAGCACTGGCTGCTCCAAAAAGTAAGTATCCAGAAACACTATTTCTTTCTGGTTGAGAGAAACCATCAAGATAGCCTATAAATACTCAGGGGAAGCATCTCCAAGGGCCTTACCTCGAGCACATGATATACGTTGGCTTGCCACAATCCTAGCATTCTGCAAAAACCATTGTGTAGCACAAGTTCTCAAAGCTGGTGTTTGAAAGAGACAAACCAATTTTACTAAACATTATCTTAGAGATTGCACAAACAGGTCCTCAGACACTGTTTTTTATGGGCCCTATTGTTGCAGCACAACAAATAATATACTGTAACTATAAAGTCTTATGGGGCATGCAACTGCTGTTATTTCATCATCATTATTATCATCATCTCCCCCTATGCCTGTTGATGCAAAGGGCCTCGGTTATATTTCGCCAGTTGTCTCTATCACAGGCATCATTTATTCTATGCATTATAAGGGTATTTAATGGGCACTAAGGCAGATGGTAATCTTTGTTGGATTTGAAGCCTTCGCTTGAAATTCACCCCAATGCAAGTAAGAATGCCTTGAAGTTGAGTACTAGATGATATATTTAAATTTGGATATTATGCAAGACTTGATATTCATATCACCTCATCCCTGGCAAAGTATTTTATTCTCTGTAATTAAATATAAGGCCTCGGCTCTGTATGAGCCTGCTACACTGTTCACAAATAATTTACTTTGATCTCTTTCTATTACATATAGTAATTGTATCTCTGAGAGAGGAAGGGCAGTCCCCTAACTTCACGGAGACTTCCTCCCACGGAAGGAAGACTCCCATATGAATGACTCAGAAGTTTGTATTTTTCCTAGCTATACAAACCCGAGACATTTATCAAAGGTTCTACCTCAACTGCTCCACAAGTCTTTGTGAGGAAGTGCTTTGAACAGGTGTTATACATGCCCAGCAGTTGTTTAGCAACGAAGCATTTGATTGTCTGGTCATAGAAAATGATTCTTGGAGTAACCCATTTAAATGACTCTGGTTTGTATAGCTAGGAAAAATTCAAATTATTTGAAAAAATTGTAGTATCATGGTAAAGCCCTCAGGCTGCTCATATGGGAGGGAATCTGGCATTGGAAAAGTTTTAGAATGTGTCTTAAAAAGAGTATTTGTTCCAAGAGCTATCCTGCTAAATGAGGAATGCTAAAGCTACTTTCCTTCGTCCTTTTTTCTTTTAATAGTAGTTTTAATTTGTAGCTTTCAAGGTTTATTTTAGAATAAATTTTCTTGCAATAAAGAAACTTTACAAAGCTTTGTGTAATATTGGGATCATAATTTCACAGGAGTATCTGTTCTGCTTGTTAACCCTGGCAATGTGTGGTCCAACATTTATCAGAACTGTTGGCTCTCCTGGAGAGATCTGGTGACTCGTACCAAGTGTGCCGTGTATATGCGAGATCCTAAAGAAGGTGCCCAGTCAACTATACATGCTGTTAATTCTCCAAGAGGTACCAGATACTATATAACGTAAGTAATTGAGACTTGTTCATATAACTCTGGGAAAATTAGTTTTTAATGATTGATAAACCAGTATTTAAAGTAGTTTAGATACTTAGCAGCAATTTTAATGTATTTTATTTATTTAGTTCATCATATTCCTAGTATTTATTTGTGTGAAAATATTTGTGTTTGGATGATTTAGTCTGCAAGTCAAGTGTAGGTATAAATATCCTTTAGCTTTTAAGGCCTAGTAGCCCTGTTCCTCAACCATGAGCTACTCCTCTCTTTTGTAATGAAATTTTGCAAATTTGTTCATTATGCATTGTTTCGCTATTCATTTGTTCACAGGAAACACATTTGCCTCATAAGCTAAACTCTTCTTCATTGCAATATAAGTTCTGAACCTAGAAATCTTCAAGATGTCAAGGCATCAATACTTTAGTGAGAAGGCAAAGTGCTGAACCTTCATAAACAAAAAAAAAAAAAGTTTGTGATGAACATTGACAGGATTAAAGGACTAGCACAATTAGAAGTAGATTGTTTGCATAGGCTAGTAATTACCCATAAAATTTTGTATTGTGTATGATAAATCTTTGCAATGTGCACTGTACATGATATAATAAAATTCTTGGAACATATAGCCTAGGGGACATTTGGAATTAAATTTCATTCATACATACCTAAATGTATGCAGAAATAAGATAGATTACTGAGTGTCTAAGAGCATCTGATTTTTTTTCTTTTTCTCACAAGAAGAAACATTTAAAGAGAATAAAAAAAAGATTTTAATCAAATTGGAGCTCCTGAAGGAATTATTTTCATTATTATCATTGATTAATATGAGCTCACATTATGAAACAAGTTGTAAATGCTATTAAATTCCATAGTTAAAGAAGAGAATGCCTGTTTAAATAGAAACAGATATACCAGAGATAAAGCGTAATGTACTGTACAGACAACAATAAACTAATAAAATGTTAAATGAGCGTAAGTTATATGATACTGAAAATTCTCTAAATGCACTTAAAAAGTTGGAAGGGCAGTGGTGCATGACATTGTCAAGTATTATTGTAGAATCTTTCATCATCAAAGTTCAGAACCCACCAAGGTAACTAGTTCAAATCTTTTCAATATGTAGCTATATTGATTAGAATATCTACAGCTGTAAGTAGTGAGACATACATCAAGAGAATATTTTTTCTGGAAAATGAAGAGCTGCTTATTTCTTGAGGTGCAGATGCCAAATGTCTAAAAATGTTTTATGGTAATGAAGAAGGTTATTCATCAAAATAAAAGAGCTTGTACATAAAGTATGTAGCTGGGCAAGATATAAATATGGATGTGGTTAATGTACTTTGGATTGTACACTAGTTGGCTTATAACATAGCTGTAAGGTATTTCTTAATTCCATATATAAGATAAGGTCTTGATTTTTATGACTCCTTTTACAGTGACACACTCAGCAAGGATACTTTGGAGGAGTATGATTCTGGCCTCCTGATTAAAAAGTCATCACAGTTACTTCGTCCTAAATCTGTATCCATGTCCTAACATGTTGGCTTAGATAAAAGATTTTGTTTAAATTTTCATTGATCTAAGGTGAATTCTGTGAAGTGAAATTTAGGAGAGAATTTCTTTTTAAGGTTCTTATACTTTTGCATTTTGTGAGTAGCTTGATCAGCGTGTGTAGCCTTGCTAACTAAACTAGTAGATTAATTCCATGAAATCAAAAGCTTGTTTCTACTAGCGAATGGTCCCATATATAAAAAAAAATGAAGAAAATTACAGTTTCTGGTTTATTTGAATTAAGTGTTGAAGGGCTTTCTCCATATGTGGGAAATGGTCGACCTCAAGAAACAAGCAAGATTTGTGTGACTGTTATGGACATGAACTGTACCCCTGAAGTGGGTAGCTTAGATTCTCAATATTTATCAGCAAAGGATAAAGAGTATATTCTTGGGGAAGCTACCTCATTAATTGATAGAGCCATAGAAAAAGCACTCTATGTAATGGTTCATGATGAAGTTGCATGTATTGTTATTAATTTACCTGGAAAATATTTCTGTGACTATGTGAATGAAGTAGCACTTGAATTAAAAGTGCACTTAGAAGTAAAGGAGGCTGCAAAGTCAGTGTTCCACCTAAGTTCTACTGAAATATTAGGACTGGCTGTCAAGTATAAGAGCCTTGGAGTAGATTTATATAGAGAAGGGACTTCAGCTAATCATCTATCTGCACACTTGTTTTTCTGTCAAGCTGTTAAATGGCTAGCAATGATTGAACCGTGTGATGTAGATGATATTTTGGAAGATATTAAAGCAATTAAAATGCAGTGTTATAACAATTTAGCTTTGTATCACTTGAGTAAAAAGCACTATTCCCTTGCTGTAACAGCAACCACAAAGGTTTTGGAAGTCGAGAATACAAATGTTAAAGCTCGTTATAGACGTGCAGTAGCAAATACAGAATTACAAAATTATGAAGAAGCTGAAAATGATCTTAAACTAGCTTTAACCATGGATCCAAATAATGTTCCAATAAAGAAACAGCAAGAAGAACTGAAGAAACGTCAGAAAGTGGTTACTGATAAGTATGCTGTTGCTATGAAGAAGTTCTTCAGTTGAAGTTTAGTTGGTGTAAGTGCATTAGTTATAGTAAACTTGTTTTATATAGTATCTAATATAAAGTGATATCAATGCCCTCCTGTACAACATTCGTTTTGCTTAATAAATTGCAGTTTTTGTCATGTTTTCTTAATCCAAATATTATATATTTTAAAACAATTGTAAATTAATGCACTTCATAGAATTATGCCCTCCTGAAGATTCGAGAGATTTAGATTTCTGATTTATCATGATTCTTTAGGGACCATTAGATACGGTTCTTGTACCCTCTTTCCCTCAAAACTAGCTAATTAGGTGTTATGTTTGATATCTAATAAGAATGTGTCCTTAGGCTAGGCTTTAGATCTTCTAGCATTGGTGGGGGAATGACACAGGCTTCTGCTTGTTAAGCATCTTGATATTTGGCAAAGGATTTAAACCACTTCTCTAAGAACAATGCCAATAAGTCCCATGATCCAAAACAATTTAATTGATAAACAAATATCTTAAGACAAGATGTGTAAATTGCTGCAAAAAGCTGAAATTTCCTCTAATGAATTTCAATATACATTCTAATTTTGTATTTGTAACTAATGTGAATACTACCTTTAACTCTCCTCCACTTGACCTAGTATCCATAAGAGAAAGTGAGAGTTAAGCTAATTGAGTAGACAGATTTCTCTCCCCTTACCATACCTTGGCCATCTTTTTAATAGACTGAAATGTAGATAGAAATAGGAATGAATGGCGAGCGATTGTGACGCAGTTCTGGTAGGCCCTGCTGCTTCCTCCTATGCCTTAGATGACTGCGGAGGTAGCAGCAGTAGGGGATTCAGCATTATGAAGCTTCATCTGAGGTGGATAATGTGGGAGGGTGGGCTGTGGCACCCTAGCAGTACCAGCTGAACTCGGTTGAGTCCCTTGTTAGGCTGGAAGGAAAGTAGAGAGTAGAGGTCCCCTTTTTTGTTTGTTTCAATATGTTGATGTCAGCTACCCCCCAAAATTGGGGGAAATGCCTTGGTAGATGTATGTATGTATGTAAAATGTAGATAGCAATTATAATTTTTTTTTTTTTGAAAATTTATAACTTCTAATTGCAGATTAATAATTGAAGATTTAAAATAACGCTGTCTTTTAATACTTTTAAGATAATTGTAATGGTGAATTAATGATTTTAGAGTAATGTTCTAGTTGTTCCAACACTAATGCTAAACCTTGTCCTTTGATAGGATTTTGCTTTCAGGTAAGCTGAATACTGCTGTTAAAATGTCAATGAGATAGCAACAGTTGCTTCTGGATTACAGGAAAACCCTGCTCACCTGACAAGTCATTGAATCATCACTTTATTTTCAGTTGCTGGATAATACAGACATATTTCTGGTGCCCTCAACTGGTTGTTTCAATCTTATGCATTTTCTTTTAAACGATTATGTTAGCAGATAATTTTTTGCAAGGGATATTTGGAAGGAAGAACATATGTCTAGTGGTTTCCCAAAAATTGTAGCTGTGGCAGTTTTCTGTGCAAACCTCTCGATATCCCCATTCTTGATCCTGTTAGACAGCATTCATGTTTTCAGTTTATTCCCTTGCTTTCTGGTGATCCTTGAAGTGTGTTGCCATGGCATGGCTGAAGAACATTGGGGGTCTCAATTTGGGTTTATTAACTCAAGAATTGACACTTAGTGTTAAGTCTTGAGAATGTATCTTTACAATTAGGCACTTGAACTTCTCTTATCACCTCCCTCAGTCCTGCTCTGGCTCTCATGGGTTGCTGGTATGAGTGCTCTGGAGCAGAACAGATCCGGAGTAAAATAGTACTTGCCTAGCTTAGTGTCACATAAAAATGGTGAGGCAACGACGTAGCACCGACTAGGCTGGGAAAGGGTAATCAAGGTTGCAGCTAATTGCCCCTTCTTATGTGAAGGGAGCCCTTCAAGAAACCTCAAACAGTCCTCCTGAAGGGAATGGGTTTGTCAGGAAGGGTTGTGGGAGAAAGCATCATTCTCCAGCTACAGGGTGGCCACCCAGGGAACGTTCCAGCTTTCAGTTTAAAGAAATGCCCTGTTTTATGTAAGTGGGGATAGGATGGCTTTGTGGATCTATGATGAGCCTTTTCTCGGAGCCATGAGTCTTGGAGCAGTCACGGCCTCCTTAAATTCAGTTAGTTAACTCCATAAGCCTTTCAACCAAGTCTTCTTTATATATAAAAGGGATTTTGACATAGAAAAAATCTATTTTTGGGTGAGATGGCCATGTCGTCTTGATGGAAATTCGCTTCGGCTGCTTCCTACAGTATAATATTTCTGCGAGTGATATTACAAGAGAATTACCGTCAGGTATCATACCGTCAGGTATCATACCGTCAGGTATCATGGGGTTCCAACCCCTGGAACGACTATCTGTTGATATCGTGTATAATCAGGGACATATCCTAAGATAACCATAGATATCTCCACCCCCAATAGACTTTACCCAGTCTAATCCACTAAGGGGAAGGATAATAGAGGAGCCGTTACACATCCTAGCACCTTCCGGTGATCCCACACGTCCCGTCGCTTCATTCCACATCGCAGCGGAACTACTGTGAAAAAGAAGCATCCTACAAGGAGATGGGGAGGGACACAGTAACGGGTGGGCCATCAGGATGACATGGTCATCTCACCCAAAAATAGATTTTTCCTACGTCAAAATCCCTTTTTTGGGCTTGAGCAATGTCGTCCTGATGGAAGTGTACCAGAGAATTACCTATTACTCGGTAGGAGGCCTCGAATAAAGGTTCCCATACCGGAATGCGCTATCCGGAATACTCCGTCAAAGCATAGGTACCAAAGTTCACCTTTATTCCTGAACAGTAATAAAGCTGTAATTAAAAAGTATGATGGCCTATTAAGGGAGTAGATCTTATCCAGATCATCACCCTCCACCATGAAAAAAGACATCCGACCTTAATGAGGAGATGTCAAACAGCAAGAACCGTAGTAAACTCAGTGAGTAAAAGGCATGGAACCAATTCTCATCTTCGATACAATTTTTTCATGTTCAGGAAGGTTAAAACTAGATTGGTACATCAATTTTATTGCCACTAAAATGAAATTAGGTCTTAAATAAAAGGCATGCATAAATTTACAGACTTTTATTTTCAAAAGTAGAGCAAAGAATAATTATCATTAATGTAATAAGCATAAGGATCGTGATTCTGTACCCAACAATACATCCCCATGATAATGGTACACAAGGTGTCATGAAGGAAAAAAGTTCAAACCTGTCATAACCCACTAGAAGGAGCTTATGGCAAAACAAAACAAAAAATAAGACAAGTGATAAATATAGTCTTGTATCTAAACAAAATTTAAACTATAGTTTGACCTATACTAAAATAGATATACTATAGTGATACCATAATAAATCCTGAAAATAAAAATAATTTATGTTAGAGATCCTGAAAAAAAAACCTTTAGTTTACTTATCAAAAGAAATAAGCTGGAAGAATGCCCAAGGACGCACTTGAGGGCTACGTCGATGCGGCGGGTTTGATGACACTACCTGCTGCCACCACAAAAATGACGTATTCCTTCCAATTGTTTCAAATAATGCTTGAAGAGCACCCTAGTCGACTTCCAACCAGTATAACCCTATAGACCCTCAAAGGACATACAGTGAAACCTCTACATATGATCTTAATTTGTTCTGGAACCTGTTTCGTATGTTAAAACAATTGTATGTTGGAGCAAATATTCCCATAAGAATACACTGTAATTTGTATAATTCGTTCTACAGCCCAAAAACCTATGAAAACTCCTTAATAAATTACTACACATAATTACAAATAACAATAATACAATTGCATTTTGTAAGATAGATGTCAGAAAGAAGAATTATAGAGAAATAATAAATAAAAAAGGTGTTTCTTTTGTCACTTTACCTTAGAGACAGGCAAGCGCAGGTGTAGAATTTGCTACGCAGGAGATGGACGGTCGGTGAGGAGGTAGCGATGGTGACTGCGATAACATACTGTAACTTACTCTAACTTACACTACGTGAACTTTAACCTAATTTAGCTTATTTTTTTTTTTTCATTTTCATAATTTATATTTTTTTACATTTTTTAATCTTTTTGATTTTTAATTTTCATAACTTACATACGACACTGGGTGATAGGAGGATAGATGTGAGCGAGGCAAGAGAGCGTGCTAGAAATAGGAATGAATGGCGAGCGATTGTGACGCAGTTCCGGTAGGCCCTGCTGCTGCCTCCGATGCCTTAGATGACCGCGGAGGTAGCAGCAGTAGGGGATTCAGCAAATGAAGCTTCATCTGAGGTGGATAATGTGGGAGGGTGGGCTGTGACACACTAGCAGTACCAGCTGAACTCGGTTGAGTCCCTTGTTAGGCTGGGAGGATCGTAGAGAGTAGAGGTCCCCCTTTTGTTTTTGTTTCTTTGTTGATGTCGTCTACCCCCCAAATTGGGGGAAGTGCCTTGGTATATGTATGTATGTATGTACATATGACACTTCTATGTAATAAGAGAACACTCTCTCTCTCTCTCTCTCTCTCTCTCTCTCTCTCTCTCTCTCTCTCTCTCTCTCTCTCTCTCTCTCTCTCTCTCTCTCTCTCAATTTAGTTTTCTTTGCTTCACTTTCATCACCTTTGATGGTTTGACTGCTTTAATGGCTTCCTTCTGTTTGATGATCATCGAGATCATAGACCTATTCCAGACATAATGTTTAGCCCAATCACTCACATGCACTCTGCGCTCATGTTTTTCTATAATTTCTTGCTTCATTTCTAATGAAAGCATTGCCTTCTTCATTTTCTCACTCTACCGAAACTAAGCTTGTTAGGACCCATGATTATACGTAAAATAAAAAATGAAACGTGAGAAAAGGTAGATAATAAGCACTGTTAATAACAGACCGAACAGAGGACAACCACACAATGTGGACTAGAACAGAGAACTGACCGACTTGACGCTCAATGGGGTCCCTCCAACGTGCTGCCGTCTACCGGCGTAAGCAAGATCTATGTCGGATGTTGGAGCATTACTTCGGGTATCGAGACGAAAATTTGATCAAAATTTACTTCGGATGTTGGAACAATCGTATGTAAAGGCAATCGTATATAGAGGTTCCACTGTATAGTGAAAGAGGTTCAACAAAGAAGCCACTTTCTAAACGGCATACAAGCCGGGTCCGCTCTTATAAAATATACCATCTTCACTCTTACTTGTTTCAGAGACAAACCTGTTCTCACTGTTTCACCTTTGAATAACTGACCACCTTATAAATGTTCTGTTCTTAAAAGATAGGCTCTTAAACACTGCACTGATTTCAGGGAAAGATTACTTACGAGGGAAACTTTTCCACGGTCCCTATCGTTTAGAGTGGAGCTCATTCTTAGTCAGAAAAGTAAGACCAAGATATAGATTAACTAAACTGTTTTCCACATTTTCTATATGATCTCCGTCTCCAGAGAAAGCCATAATCTCTATCACTAGCAGCAAAAACCATTGCAGTTAGAAAATTCACTTTTAGAGTCAGATCACATTAAGACATGGCCTGACTGTCAATTTCAGAAGTAAATTGTAACACTTTATCCAAAGATTAGGAGATAGGTCTCAACGGAACCAGTAATCTTAACCTTGCACAGACTTTCGGAAACGTAATGAAGAGATGCTAATTGTAAACCATATCAAAAGTATCCATAATGTTTCTAGTAAGGGCTGACTCGGACGATAAAATTGTAGAGGAAGCTTGGTCTTGTGCATGTGTGTCAGTCAAGAACCCCAAACATAAACCCATGGTAATGGAATATAGATTCCTGTCTTTAACATATCTAACCCATTACTCCCACAACATTACACACTGAATCAAAGTAGTGAAAATTTTACATGGTGGCGTTGAATTTTGAACCTCTTACAAGAGCAAAAGCGAAAAAACATGATATGAAGGTTGTTCGATTTCCATGATGAGTCTTAGACAACCGTCCTCTGTACTTGCCGGGACTGACTCTAGTTGGGTAACTGCACCAATCTGAAGTTTTTTCTAAACCCTAGACGCTCCAGTTGCTCTCCGGCCGTAGAGAAGCAACCGAAGCTACTATCCCGTTGAACGACCGTAGTTCGTTCAGAACCTTCGTGAGAAGAACGAAAGGTGGAAACAGGTAGATCCTTTCCCACTAATTCCAATCCAGAGACATCGTATCCATGCTCACTCTTACCAGATCCATATTTGGTGCTACAAAACAGAGAAGTTACTATTAAGGCTCTGCAAACAGATCCACTCGAAGACCAGGGACTTGATCCTGCATGAAATAAAAAGATTTTCCATCTAGAGACCATTCCGACCCTAGAGGATATGTTCTAGATAAAAAGTCTGCCATCACATCCCCTACTCCGTGAAGATGGAATACTGACAGATGCCACCTTTTTCTTTGAACCCATCTAAAGATTTCTAACATGATATGATTTAGATGGGGAGACGTTAACCCTTGCCTGTTGATGCAATGGAGTGAGATGTAATCCTCCCCACCCCCCACCTCCCTCCAATGAGGCGTCCATGCGAAGAAAAACCTCCAATGAGGCGTCCATGCGAAGAAAAAACTACCAGAGGAGGAAAGCACAACGGAATTACTTGTGAAAGACTTTTGACAGTAGACCTTAGTCGAAGGTGCCTTCGGTGTAACACTGGGGTCTTCTGATGGTCACAAAGAACTTTGGAGACTCTCCGTTCCCAAACTCTGCTTGCATCCTTGAGCCGAACTTTGAAGTCAGTATTCATTACTGGAGCATCTTGCAAAGAGACAAGAGCCTTTTCCTGGCGTTGCTGGGTGGTCGTTCCCGACTTGATCAGAGACCAGACTGACTTCAGTAATTCTTAACATTTAGAAGGAGGTATGAAAGGGGAATGAGACTGTAGGTAATCCCCAGCTACTGGAAAACCTGAGCTGGAGTCAGTCTCGGCTTCTTGAAATTGATCTCAAATCCAATGGACCACCGAAACTTGGTAACTAGAAAGGTTTCTTCCATGGATTCCCGTGTTGAGGTAGCTCACACTAATCAGTCGTCCAGGCACACCGCTACTTGAAAGCCTTTTTTTCTCCCGAAGTTGTTGAATGACTGCGTCGATAACCTTCGTGGAAATTTTCATAGCCATGATGAGCCCAAATTAACTAGCTCCAAATACATAAATTTTTCATTCCGGGCTGAAACCAGGGTAGGGAGAGAAGTGTTGACTTATCAGAAAATGCCAATAACCATCTGAAAGATCTGTAGAGACTCATAGGTCTTGAGCAACGGATAAAGTTTTTTGTCAAGAGGACTTGTACATATTGATCCCGAAGAGATGTTGACCTCTGGAAAAAATTTTCACACTTTGGAGGCTGTTTCTTCACTTCCAACCCAAGCCTTTGGAACTGATACTCTGATCTAAAGGACCGTACTCTCACCAGTACTTACACAAGTTCAGCCGTCCCCTTACCAGAATATCCTCATTGATTGATCTGAGGATGTGCACCCCTACCTCCTCTGCCACCTCGGTGACCACGCCCTCTTGATCTACCACTTCTACCTGAATGGCTTCTACCAGGGCAGTTTTCTTAAGGGATTGGAAGGACGGTGACCCTTACTCGAACTCCGAATTGAAAGATGAAGACTGTGAGGGCACCAAATGAGAAACAGCAAAAACATTCTGTGGAGCATTTATAGAGGTAGGTGCAAACGACCTCCTGAGATAGGCTGGTTTGCGGGTCCTCTTTGGCTGAAGTCCTACCCCAGGAGTGAATTTTCTCTTAAAAGAGATTCCCCACCTCTGAAACAGGCTCTTATTCTCGGCTGCAACTTTATCCAAAACCTCCGTCACTGACATCTGGGGAAACAGATCCTTTCCCCATACATAAGCGTCGATGAGACGTTTCGGCTCATGAGGTATAGTAGCTGAAGCAAGAATATGCTCTCTACAGACTCTTCGAGCCTGAAAGAAAGCATATAGATCCTTCTTAAAAGTAGCCAGATGAGTATTAGCCAAAAGGGAAAAAACTGGGGCATCAGTAAAATTCCCAATCATTATTTCAATAAAACACTGGAGAGGCATCGAGGCAGATAGTCTCTCCCTAGCCTCCAATTCAGCTTTAAGAAGGTGTTCAGGAATCCTAGGCAATTTTTCATTAAATTGGCGACTGGCTATATTCTTATCCAGTTTACCTTCTGAAAAGGTAAACTGGACATCCATCCAATGGTCAGCATCATGAGGAAGATCAAGAGACACAGGCCTACATTCTTCCAACACCGGAAGAGGTTTACCCTCCTGGATTGCTTTTTCCACAGCTACGAAGCTTTTCAAAGCAAAACGAAATACCATTGAATCTGGAGCTACAAAGGTGGCTAACCTTTTACTGAAAGCAGCTAACTGTGTGTTAATACACCCTGCTGTCTTCATTTCCTTCACAGCTAGATGCTGGGCTCTAGTGTGTTCCAGAGGGATCGTTTCTTTGGGGATAGTGTCATCTCTTAACGGGACTCCTTCAGCCAACTTAACATAGCAAAAGGGATAGGCCTCCATATCTGGGTAAAATTCCAGATCAGCTACTGGCCTAGAGCCTAACCCTTCCCAATGTGGAGGATACCCTTGGAAAGTACCGTGTGACCCCGTACCTCCAAGGGTTCTGTTGAGTACAGAAAGGTAGCTGAGAAGGCAAGACTTTAGCCTTACCTGGGTCCTCCTGATGCTTCAAAGCCTGAAACTCCTCATGCAAGGCTTTGAACATCATTCTTTCATATTCTTGAGTCCCTTCCATGAAAGCCTTCATTCTAGCTAAGAAGGACGAGTCATCCAAATTACTTGGAATTTGGGGAGTTTTCTATTCTACAGGCTTGACGGGAGGAGAAGGAAGAACCGTAGCAGTCGTTGCTCCTAAAACCAAAGATGTAGTTGTAACCGTAGACAGAGAAGCCGCTGTGGTAGTAGTAGTGGAAACAGCGGTACCAACTGAATCCAATATAGACGCCACACTATCACTATCCAACTTGGGCAGATAAGAATCGTCTACTGGAGGGAGAGGCTTGTCATCTGATTCCATGGTTGACAAAAGGACTGATTCTTTACCAGGAGATAGAGAGGAAACTGTAGACATGTTCTCGCGGTGGAGGCTCATTGCACCAAGCGCCTTATCCACATTCAACTGGATGGGTGGTAAGGGCTTAGGCTGGGGATAGCCCATGATCGAATCTGGTGCCGCATTAGGGAAAACGATATCCTTTCACTCCGAAGATGGAAGGAAAGGAGTCTTCTGGTCAGCAATCTTCTTAAATCCCCTGACCCAGGTACGAAGGGATCTTTGAAAGAACATCCCGTCGTCTTCAGAGATATCCACCCCGAGTTGTGCAAATCCTTGCACACACTGCAGTCCTGTGGGTCCCAGTAAGAGACTGGACCCCTCATCTTCTGGCACTTGGCATGGATCCTGCAGGAGTCATGACCGCAGGGATGCCTAACGGTCCTGGCACAAACCTTCACTCTGCAGTGCATCTCTTTCGAAATCCCCACCTGTAAGGAGAAGAGAAAGGACATGAGTACAATTGTCTCGAGATCACCAAATGCTCTATGAAGATAACAAAAAGGTAATAGTAATCCCCAAATTGTGTGTAAATGCAATTGATGAGACAGTAAGGGATAGAGGACAAAATATTCAAACCCCTGTTGACAGTGTTACATTAGAAAAATTAGTCTTTTACAAAAATTTTTTTACTCATAACATCAATTAATATGTTTGGAGTTTAGGGGTCTTAGAGTGGGGGGGAGGGTAATGCTAATAAAAGAACTATAGCCTCTAAATCTCCGCAGAGAAAAGGCCAGACAGAAGGCAACCAAGCCATGATCCAAATAGGATACAATAGCGACGCATCGATCCCTGAGCAAATGTCCGAAGCAAGCACAGACTAAAAAACTAATCAATCATTCTACAAGAAAGAACCCTAACAGGGATATATATATATATATATATATATATATATATATATATATATATATATATATATATATATATATATATATTCTGGTTCAAGAATTGAAGAGACAGTGAAAGATGGAAATGGAAGGCTGTTAAAAGGAGAGGAGGCAAGGAAAAGGTCGGCGGAATGTTTTGAAAGTTTACTGATTGTTGAGGATAATAGGGAGGCAGATATAATTGCTGTTGCAGGTGTTGAGGTGCCGGTGATGGGAGATGAGAATGAGAGAGAGATTACAAGAGAGGAAGTGAGGAGAGCACTAGATGAAACAAAAGTAGGAAAAGCATCTGGTATGGATGGTGTGAGAGCTGAGATGTTGAAGGAAAGGGGTGTGACTGTACTTGAATGGTTGGTGAGATTGTTTAATATGTGTTTTGTGTTGTCAATGGTACCAGTAGATTGGGTTTGTGTGTGTATTGTACCACTATATAAGGGTAAGGGAGATGTGCATGAGCGTTGTAATTCAAGAGGTATTAGTTTGTTGAGTGTAGTTGGAAAAGTGTATGGTAGAGTACTGATTAATAGGATTAAGGATAAAACAGAGAATACAATCTTAGTAGTACAGAGTGGTTTTAGAAGAGGTAGGGGTTGTATGAATCAGATTTTTACAGTTAGGCAGATATGCGAGAAATATTTTGCAATAGGTAAGGAGGTGTATGTTGC
>NC_090759.1:20970771-20993271 GCF_036898095.1 Palaemon carinicauda
AGTTGAAGCCAAAAGAAGAATTTGTTGGATTCTAATGGCCTCTCTCTCTCTCTCTCTCTCTCTCTCTCTCTCTCTCTCTCTCTCTCTCTCTCTCTCTCTCCTCAACTCGTTTTTTAAAAAAAATGCTGAATTCAGGAAAGGTTTCGGTAATCATATACATATATATATATATATATATATATATATATATATAGAGAGAGAGAGAGAGAGAGAGAGAGAGAGAGAGAGAGAGAAATACATATGCATCGAAAGAATGCAATTCTTCTCTGAAGACTTTCTAAAAATACCTCAGGAGCTCCATAAACTGCATTCTCTTATGAAGACTTCATCATTTTTTCTTCTTAAAACTAGCCTGATACAGGAACTCTATATCGTTGGCCTGGCGGGGCTCTCCCCTTCCAGGTGGGAGGGGAAGGTTCCCCAGCTCCCAGTGGCGCTGGGCGGCTACCCGGCTCCCTCTGGCGCTGGGTGGCTCCCCTGCTCCCGCTGGAGCTGGGCGGCTCCACCGCTCCCTCTGATGCTGGGTGGCTCCCCCGCTCCAGCTGGGACTGGGCGGCTCCCCCTGGCGCTGGGCAGCTCCCCCGCTCCTGCTGGCGCTGGGCGGCTGCTCCGCTCCCGCTGGTGCTGGGGGCTACCCCGCTCCCGCTGGTGCTGGGGGCTACCCCGCTCCCGCTGGCACTGGGGGGATTGGCCCACTCCCGCTGGCGCGGGGGGGGGATGCCCTGCTCCCGCTGGCGCTGGGGGGCTGCTCCGCTCCCGCTGGCGCTGGGCTGCTGCCCCGCTCCCGCTGGAGCTGGGGGCCAGCCCTGCTCCCGCTGGCGCTGGGGGCCTGCCCCGTTCTCGCTGGAGCTGGGGGGCTGCCCCGCTCCCACTGGTGCTGGGTGGCTGCCCCGCTTCCGCTGGGGCTGGGTCTAGGTCTTCCTTACGGCCTCCTTCCATTGATTTTACCAGTGAAAGAGAGATGTTCTAATTCTTGTCTTCTCATTATGACCCACGAACTGCATTTGTAATAAATGAAATAATTGTTATTACATGTTTAAAACACATGACGTAATATGTCATTTTGGATGAAGATGCTAGCCGTGAGATTTGCTGTAGTCACGTAAAATCATAAACAGGATGCACAATGCAGCCTCAGCAATGTAACATTTTTCTTAAACGTCAACACCAATGCATCAGTGTGAAAGTTTGTGACGTCACCGGATGCAGGTCTCTTCCGAGATTGTGTTAAAAATTCTACATCAACTAAGCATACGATATCTGTGATATCGATAATTTAATCAGTTCATATCTATACTTCACCAGAATTGGTCATCCGACCAAACCAGCTCCCTCCTATGATGGAGATGTTTAACTCTGTTGTTTTTAGACAATAAATACTTTTAAAGCTAATAAGATGTACTTTGTTATCCAGCTTTACACATCTTAAACAACACATACTCAATGTGTGCTTATAAAAGTAGCACACTTATAAATGGTGGCAGCGGTAACACACCTATAAATGGTGGCAGCGGTTAAACTCTACGAATCAGAGAAAGATCTTCAAGTAACTATAATATTAAACTCTAAGAATTAGAGGAAGATCTTCAAGACTTCAAAATAAAAGCTGTAAAACCAGAGAAAGATCTTCAAGAACTCAACGTTATCTACATGTATCTACAATTTTGACTAAGTAATATAGTCCATCGAAATATTTAACATTTAATGAATGTTATAAATACAAACAGATGAACTGGATCTTCAATCAACATCCTAGGAAACCCAAGGACTGACGTTCAACGTTTACAAAACATATCCAGGAAGCACTACATTCAACAGAAACTCGAACGATACATCGCTAACAAAACATCAAGAGAGAGATAGAGGATGTGTCGACATCACACAGAACCATATATAAGCTAAGTACAAATTTTTGAATTCATTCCAGTTTGGGCAGTGAAGTGTAGTTATCACGAGTCGTTAGTCGATTATTACTGGGGTGAGTGATTTGCTAATCTTTTATTTCCTTTCATTAAAGGAAACTGTGTTCAACTCCAAATTCTCATCTAGAATTTTTTCTCTCTTTGTGCTAATTCCTTTTTCTTTCAGAAATTCTTGGGAAATGTCTTGGGATTAGTAACATTGTTTAGGGAATTTTATTATACATATGCGTTTACGCAGTGGGCGTCTGTATTCATATAGATATTTTGATAGAATTGCAAGGGGTCGAAGAGATAGGAAAAGAAATACAGCAGTCATGACTCCCCCTGTGAGCCCTACCCCTGGACCTAGTGGCGTAGGCCAGACTAATCCTCCTCCAATTGTGACGCTTGTAAATGCCAGGTCAGCAATCCTTCCTTTTCAGGGTCGAGTCAATGGGTTCTTGCCACAAAATGTGGAGTCATGGATTTCATCCGTTGATGCCCATTTAAATGCCAAACAAATCGTAGACCCTTTTGTACATTTACAAGAAGCTAAAAGTTTTATAGATTTTTCTAAGGGGGATGCGAGTGCGTATTTAAGAGGTGTTTCATTTCAAGAAGCAGTTACCTGGGATGATTTCAAAGTTAGGTTACGCGCGGTCTATGGGGGTGAGGAAGCCTTGGATGTAGTATTAACGTTACGAAATACACTTAATCAAGCCACTATGAATCGGCTTAATGTTATTGAGAGAGCAGCTCTCATAGCTGATAGGCTTAATGAATATCAGGACATTTTAGGTAATTCCACTTGGGTTACTAGGGATAACATCTCCGTGAAAGATTTTTTACGATTAATGTATTTAACTTGCATGACACTTATGTTGCCTGAAGCTTTAGTGCGGTGTTTTGATAAGAAGTTAACGCCTGCAAGTACGGAATTGGATGTATATAAACAGATAAAGAAACACATGTCCAAGTGTCCAGATCTCGATCCCGTGTTAACTCAAGTTTTTGCAAAGAATGAAACAAAGCCACAAACAGTGAACGTAGTTAGTAGTCAAGTAGCGGGAATGACGTGTTATAATTGCAAACGTCAAGGTCACTTAAGCGCGGACTGCAGAACGAAATTCTGCTCAATTCATAACAGTGCAACTCATTCATACAGTCAATGTTACTCGCGTAAGACACAACAGAATCCCAGAAATACACAGTCAATTCCACAGTCAGTTCCATATGGAAATAAAAAGAAAAATCCTCATTTTAACAATAAGAAGAAACAACCAAATGTCAATGCAGTTCAGAGTCCAAAGCAAACAAACACTTCTTCGAATATCGCTGAGCCTGGGTCGTCAAACCAGACCTCGCAAGGTCAGACTAATTTTCAGAATGTGCAGAGCAAAGCAAATACCACATAGTTAACTCCAGAGGGGAAGAGAGTGATGTTGGGTCAAGGTCATTCATGTCAACATCAGTAGTATTGAATAATCAATTTAATGTTTTATCAGATAATTGTAAGACAATAGATTTTCCTATGAAACACACGGCCGAATTAAGTAAAACAGTGCATGCTCCCGTAGATTTGCAACGAATTCATACAATAATAAGCCAAAATGAGTTACGACCAACCTTATATGCTGTAAATTTAGAACACAAATCCTTTACGTTATTTTTTGACTCTGGTAGTCCACGTAATATCATGGATTTGAAGACACATCATTTGTTGTTTTCGAACTTTCCGATTGAAAAATCCGGAATTAGACTCTCGGGTATAGGAAATAATGAATTAAATGTCATAGGCATAACTCATGTTCAGTTCAAAGTCGGTAAACGCACGTTTGCCGATACATTTGTTGTTGTAAAAAACATTGATATGTATCCAGCTGTAATTATAGGATACCCATCTATGGGAAATCAAAACATTATCTTTGCCCCTGCCAAGCACGGCGTGTATATCAAAGGGTAATTTTATAAGTCTTCTAATACCTTAAAATCAGTTTTGGATAAAAAGGAGACGACAAATGTAAGCGTAACGTACGTTGAAGAACCAATAACTTGTCTCACTAATAAAGAAATAATATACGCGACCCAGCAGAATTCTCGTTCACCCGTAATATCATCTTGCACGCAATCTATCGAACCAAACGTACCTTCGAATTCAATAGTGCAAATAAAGAAAACATTACCGGGATCTGAAATATTAATCCTTTCCGACACTTTGAAAACTAACGGATTGTCTGTCACACAAGCTATTTATACAGTAGGCTCACATCAACAATGTAATATTGAAGTCTGTAATCATTTAAATAACACTTTAGTAATTCACAAAAATCAACATATCTTGGATGTAGAAGTTTATAAACATCGTATTCTTACCGTTGCTGAGATCAATTACTCTCAATCAGTTGCGGATGAATCCCTTTTGCGATCTATTAAAAATAAAATCAATAAAGACATTCAAGACGAAGAAATTCAGCAGAAAATTTTTGGACTTTTAACTAAATATCATGATGTTTTTTCCACTACGGATGGATCCTTAGGAAAAACAGATGTGATCGAGCATCAAATAAGGTTAAAGGACAAGCAGAAAATTATCTATGTACCCTCGTACAGACTCCCTATGAAATTCCAGAATGAAATAAATGATGAAGTAGGTAAAATGCTAGAAGATGGAGTCATTAGGAAATCAAACAGCCCTTATAATTTTCCTTTAATAGTTGTACTGAAAAAAGATCGAACATGGCGTATCTGCGTCGACTTCCGTCGTCTAAACGAGGAGACGATCCCTGATCGATTCCCAGTGCCATGTACTGACGATATTTTGTCTTTGTTAGGTCAGAATAAATATTTTACCAGTTTGGACTTACTTAAAGGCTTTCACCAGATATCATTAGAAGAAGATAGTATCCCATACACAGCCTTCAGCACAGCCAGGGGACATTATGAATTTTTACGGATGCCTTTTGGTTTACGTTGTGCTCCTATAACATTTACAAGAATGATTAACATAGTGTTTGGAGACTTGTTAGGGGATATATTGTATGCCTATATGGATGATCTTGTAATCTTTTCCAACACCTTAGAAGAACATCTACGTAAGTTAGAACTAGCACTACAGAGATTAAGACAACATAACTTAAGGGTAAAGATTAGTAAGTGTGAGTTTTTCAAAACAGAATTAATATATTTGGGTTTCATGGTGTCAAGCCAAGGTCTTAAAGTAGTCCATACCTACTAATGTCAAGGGAATACAGCAATTTCTGGATTGTAGTGGATATTACAGGCGTTTTATACGCAACTATTCAATAATAGCCGCTCCTTTAACTGATCTTACGAAGAAGGGCGTAGATTTCATATGGTCTGAGCAACATCAACAGGCGTTTAATACCTTGAAAGATGAACTGTGTAGTTCTCCTATCTTAAAATTTCCTGACTTCGGTAAGGAATTCTTCATTGCAACAGACGCCTCAGACTTAGGAGTAGGAGGGGTATTGCTTCAGCAATATGATAAACAATTTTTCCCGATAGCTTTCTATTCTCGAAAATGGAGAACTTCCGAAAGTAAGTATGCAGTAATAGACAAGGAAGGGCTAGCTATTGTTAATTCACTAGTGCATTTTAAGTTCATAATTTACGGTTATCCCGTTAAGGTTCTTACTGACCATAAACCACTAACAGAGTTCTTTAAAGGCTTTAACCACAGCCCTAAACGAACTCGGTGGCATTTGATCATTCAAGATTTTGGCGCAAGAATCGGGTATTTACCTGGGAAAGCAAATATCATTGCGGATGCATTATCACGCAACCCCGTGTCATCTTGTACGGAGCCTTTAGCTGAATTAATAGATATATCAACATCCATGCCTATTGTTAAAACGATATCTGAACAAGAAGATTTAGGCTGGAGCGCTGAATTGTTACAGACTGAGCAAAGAAAAGATCAGAAAATAGAAACAATTATAAATGCTTTGAAAGGCAATCATAAGGAAAAGGGATATATAAAGTATAAGCAGCAGAATTATATAATCAAAGATAATATTCTGTGTAGGACTGTGACAAGGAAAACCCGCAATACACCACATGTAACTAACGACCAGGTAGTAGTACCAATCTCACTTATTTCCACTGTCCTGAATTGGTTGCATTCAAATCCATTACATGGACACCCGGGGTTCTCATTAATGTCACAGAAAGCCAAATCATTGTTTTATTGGCATACAATGCTTACAGATATAAAAAGACACATAGCTAATTGTCGCACATGTCAGGAAAACAAAGGGCATACGAAAACACCTGTCAGCCTAGGGGCTTATCCTGTGCCCAATCAACCCTTTGAAAGAATACATTTAAATTTGTTAACAGGATTTTACGAGTCAGACAGAGGAAATAAGCACCTCTTAGTAATTATAGATGCTTTAACTCGATATACAGAACTAATAGCGCTTAAAACTAAAACTGCGATTGAATGCGCTAGGAAGTTTTACGAGTGTTACATTTGTAAACATGGAATTCCACACATGATAATCTCAGACTCGGGTGGTGAATTTAATAATCACTTTCTTACCTCATTGTGTGAATTCCTCAGCATAAAGAAAATAAATACCATGATATATCACCCAGAGTCGAATGGGCTAGTGGAAAGAGCAAATAGGAAAATTTTAAATATATTAAGAGTAACACTAGGGGGATCAGACCCCAACTGGGATATTGCAATACCGGCGGCACTGAGTACTCTGAATCATTCATATCATATATCAATTAAAATGTCACCGCATGAAGCATTGTATGGTACCCCAGTTAGAACGCCTTTCCATGTATTAACGCCTACAATTAATCTATCAAATCCTTTAAAAGAATGTATAAATGCAAGTATAAGTCGATATGATATCCTTCGAAAGAATTTAGAAGAATCACAAATCCTAATGAAAAGGAATCATGATAAAATAGCGAAGCCAACTAAAACATATACCGTGGGTGATAACGTGTATATTCAAATCAATGTGCGCAAAGGACTCAATTATGACCTTTTGATGTGGACTGTAGGACACGAACATAAAGAAAGACGAAATCCGTTTATTTATGCTGCATTAAACATCTTTGGGTCTGTTGCAAGTTTAGGTTTAGGAATTTCCAATCGTCTTAAAATTAGTAATCAAAATAAGAAAATTGAGTTCTTGACTCATGAAGATGAATTGATTATGTCAGAACTAAGGAATCAGTTAGCTTCAATCAATCAAATTATGGATTTAGTAACTGAACATTCAAATATCATTCAGATTATGGAAGTACAGGATTTGTTGGCAACGTTAACGTATTATGATTTAAAGATAGATCACATACATAACAGAATTGCACATTTCATTGAGAAATCCAAGGATTATGTAGAAGCTATCACGTTAGCAACTAAAGGTGTACTGTCGCCCCATTTGTTGCCTATAAATTACTTAAAGTTAATTCTGGAGAACGGAAGGGATAAACTAGGCAATGTTCCTTTGTTAGGCGAACGTAGGTTAGAATTTTATTACAGCCTAATTACAGTAAGCGTTGATAATAACAAGATTAGGATTACAATTCCCTTTGATTCTTCTGATGCCTGGCAATCTTACAGGATATCACCATTTCCGACTTTCATGACGAATCACTCAAATCCAGTAATATCCAGTTTGACAGGACACGTATTGATTTCCCCAGACAAGGAAACATATACGGTCATTAAAGACTTAAATCAATTAACTCACTGTTCAGACGCAATGGATAGAAAAATATGTACAGCTGACTCATTTGAATTCCATAAAAACTTAATGGATTCATGCGAGTTGGGTATAGTGCTAGACGGTGCTCTCTCCCATACAAGTGAAAATTGTCTGGATAAGCTTTATCCCTTTGACAATAATGAGTTCAATTGCAGACTGAACAATGGCTCGTGGATACGATACGACAAGGACGGCTTCAATGTATCATGCCCTGACGGATCCACGTCTTTCGCCCACATCTTCGTTGCAGCAGATGGTTGTATCGGGACTTCCCCTAATTCCATGGTGACTGGTCTACGGACACTCATCAGAGAACGAGCCTACTTCGCGAACTTCACGTGGACCTCTACAATGCCTGCACTACCTCTCCCGTACAACAGACAAGTAGCCAAGCGGTTGATGAAATTAACCGAAATGGACCACCTGTCACCGACTTATAAGGAAATTCTTCACCCCATACTACTAGCAGGACTGGGTATCACGGTGATGATATTTATCGCCGTGAACATCCTTGTTTGGCGTAGGTTACGGCACAGCAGGAAGCTAAAACAGAACATTTCGCCATGTCCAGACTAAACTCCTTATTTAATTCAGTTTAAAGCCGTTTGAAGTGGCCACCTCATTCGATAAAGGAGTAAAATGTTGGAATTAGAATTGTAGGAAAAGCTGTTAGTACGCTAGTAATATGTAAATGAAGAAATTTTTTAACTTACCATGGTTAAAAATACATTTTAAAAAAACATTTAAAAAAAAGAAAAATATAAATCATTTTTTCTCTCGGCATCTAATAAAATATATAAGCCGGAATGTTAAAAAGAAAAGAGAAAAAAAAATTAATTTAACAGAATCTATGGGCATCTAATAAAATATATCAGCCCTATATATAAATATATATATATATATATATATATATATATGTACGAAACCGTGGTACGTGTACGTACCAGGAATTCGTGTTTGTGCACTAAAAAATTGAATTTTTACCAAGGTAACAAATATTTTTATTAGTTACCATATTATGGTAATCTATTTTTTCTGACAAAGGTAACAATTATTCTTTAACAAGTTACCGAATCATATGTATGTCAGTATTTTTTTTTTTTTGGTACCATATAATCATTTGCTAGCAATGTACCATATATATGATCTTTATTTATCATGCATTTTTTTTCTTTGCTTTGGTAATATCTTTTCATATGCATTATTGTTATTATTTTTTGATGTGCCTATTTGGACATTCGTCCTCGTTTGCTTATGGCTAAAGTTAAACAAAGAATAATACATATATCCAGTCACGCCTAGTAAACATGTTTTGGCTTGTTGTTAAATTTTTTTTGAAAAAATTGAGATAGCTGGCCGAGCTAATGTAATAAATGAAATAATTGTTATTACATGTTTAAAACACATGACGTAATATGTCATTTTGGATGAAGATGCTAGCCGTGAGATTTGCTGTAGTCACGTAAAATAAACAGGATGCACAATGCAGCCTCAGCAATGTAACATTTTTCTTAAACGTCAACACCAATGCATCAGTGTGTGAAAGTTTGTGACGTCACCGGATGCAGGTGTCTTCCGAGATTGTGTTAAAAATGCTACATCAACTAAGCATACAATATCTGTGATATCGATAATTTAATCAGTTCATATCTATACTTCACCAGAATTGATCATCCGACCAAACCAGCTCCCTCCTATGATGGAGATGTTTAACTCTGTTGTTTTTAGACAATAAATACTTTTAAAGCTAATAAGATGTACTTCGTTATCCAGCTTTACACATCTTAAACAACACATACTCAATGTGTGCTTATAAAAGTAGCACACTTATACATTTGGCTACCTATCACTTAAGGTAAAAGCTCTCTCCCAATTTCCATCCTCTCCAGTATCTCCTCATTAGTTTTCCTCTCAGTCCATGATATTTTCAGCATTCTTCTCCTAAACCTCATTTCTGTAGCATGTAACCTCTCCTCCTCTGCTTTTCTCAACGTCCAAGTTTTACAGCCATACAGCAGTGTAGACCAAATAAAACATTACACAAACCTCCGTAGATTCATAGATATTTTTGAGTTGGTGACTAATTTCTTGATTTTGCAAAGTCCATCTTTTGCCATGGATATTTTCTTCTTGATCTCATTATTGCATTTTCCATCACTTGTGATAGTACATCCTAATTAATTAAAAGTGTCAGTTTGTTTGACGGTTTCACCAATGATTCTTATTTTAGTTTTGGGGGGAATTTCGTCTTTGATGATAATCGTAATTTCTGTTTTCTTAATAATTCTGATTAAAGCTTGAAGTTTGTAAGTCTGCAACAAGTGCTGTATCGTCAGCATATCTGATATTGTAGACTCCTCAATTCCTTCCATATCTCTGAGATCTCTCATTATCATTTGAATGTATAAATTGAAGAGATCTGGTGATAAAACACAGCCCTGCCTTACACCTTTCTTGATGTTCTGAATCTCTAATTCATCATTTTCTTCTTGCACTGATGCCTCTTGATTCCAATATCAATTCTGTATCATTCTCTGATATCTGTTCTAGTATCCTTATAAGGTCATCATGTCTAACCCAAATAAAAGCCTTTTCATAGTCAACAAAACAAACATAGATCCTTTTTCACTTCTATTCCTCTCCATCAACATTCTCAAAATATAAGTGGCATTTCTTGTCCCTTTATCCTTCAAAAAACGCATTATTCATTGCCAGTCCTTGGAGTATCTTATTTCTTATTCTATTCAAGACAATTCGTTATATTATTTTTGTGATCTGACTCATGATTTAGTAGTTTTGCTGATGAATCTGGAGCACTGAGCCTTCTTCCTTAAAATGGTCATATCTATTTCTTACAAGTATATTTGCTCGTCATTTCTTCTGTTTTCAATAATTTCAGTTGCCTCTTTGATTTTGGTGTACTCTTCCTCTGATTTTTCACCTTTGCCATCACAGTGGCTACAACTGGCACATGTTTCAGCTCCTGGGGAGGTTTCACTTGCTTGACAGGCTTTATGAATATTTTATTAATGGCTAGAAAGTCTATTTTGTTTCTAACTCTGTTTCTAGGGCTTTTCTACCTGTAGAGTATGTCTTGGGTGATGCTTGAATCAGATGTTTGATATAATCTATTCTCTCTTTGAGCACCGGTCTACAAATCTATTTCCTCTCATTTTTTCTACCTAATCCATAAGGTCTAACAATATCTGCTGTTCTTCCTTGTTCCACCTTTGCATTGAGGTCATCAATAACCATGATTGCTTCATGTTCTTTGCATCTAATTGTATTATAAATGTATTGAATGGTGTGTCTTTTATCCACACCAACAAAATCCGGTCAGGTACCATCATCCACATTCATTAGTCATGTCAGTTCTAAAGAGTCAGGTGATCTCATTGAAAATTTTTACAAGTCATGATACTCTTAAAAGGCCAATAATCTCATTGCACAAAATCAGAAAATTACACAGTAATATATGGATGTATTTTTTGTCCATGACTTGAATTATATATCTCTATATATTTACACACACACACACATATATATATATATATATATATATATATATATATATATATATATATATATATATATTATACATATACTGTACATATATATTTACAGGTGGTCGTTAACTTACAACTGTTCGACTTTGCGACCATTTTTTCACTGTGATGATGTCACAAGTCTGTCAGAAATAGTACACTAATAGAACAAATATTATCTTAAAATAATCTATTTTCTTTTATAAAAATTGAATTAATTTCCCTTGGTAAGTAAATATTTTCATTTATTGGTAATATACAGTATCCATTTTGAATAAAAAAAATCATCATCATCATCTCTATGCTTATTGACAAAAAGGGCCTTGGTTAGATTTCGCCAGTCTCTATCTTGAGCTCTTAATTTAATACTTCTCCTTTCATCCTCTCCTACTTTACACTTCATAGTCCTCAGCCCTGTAGGCCTGGATCTTCCAACTCTTCTAGTGTTTTTTTAGCCCAGCTAAACGTTTGGTGAACAAATCTCTCTTGGGGATTGCGAAGAGCATGCCCAAACCATCTCCATCTACCACTCATCATGATCGCATCCACTTATGGCACTCGAGGAGTCTCTCTTATAGTTTCATTTCTAATCCTGTCCTGCCATTCAACTCCCAATATCCTTCTGAGGTTTTTTTTTCTCAAATCTACTAAATCTATTTGAGATAGTTTCATTGTCATACCATGACTCGGGTCCATATAGTAACACCATATAGTAACTGATGTATAGTCTGATTTTTATTTGTAACTTCCAAATTTTACTTAACCCAGCCAATGTCTGATTTGCTTTTTACAATCTTTCACTAAACTTAATTCTAACGACCCTGTATTAGAGATTATAGTTCCTAGATACTTGTATAATTCTACCTCATTAATCCTTCTTCCAATGATATTTTATCTTCCATTGCATACTCCATCCAAATCATCTCTGTCTTTCTTCTATTTATCTTAAGCCCAACCTCGTGTGATATTTCATGCATTCTGGTAAGCAAGCATTGCAAATCCTGTGGTGATCTACTAATAAGGACAGCATCATCAGTATATTTTAAGTCTGCTAATGTCCTATTACCAATTCAGTCCAATCCCTTTCCTCCATCTCCGGTTGTTCTACGCATTACAAAATCCACGAGGAGGATAAACAACATAAGTGACAACACACTTTCTTGGAGTATTCTGATGTTCACTGGAAATTCATTTGATAGGACTCAATTAACATTAACTTTGCATTTGCTATGCTCATGAACAGACTTATTCAAAATTACATATATAAGAGGCTTTCCATAACGTAGGACTCTCCACAAAATTGGCCGGAGAACACTATCAAAGGCTTTTTCATAGTCCACAAATGCTTTCAAAGGTGGATTTCTAAATTCTACACATTGCTTTACAACATGTCTCAAAATGAAAATTTGGTCAGTATAACTTGTATATTTTTGAACTCCTCCTTGTTCATCTCTCAGCTTTTCATCAATATTTCTCCCCAGTCTCTTTAGAATAAGCAAACTATGATTTTATGAAAAGGTGACGTAAGTGTTCTGCCTCTGCAATTATTGCAGTAAGTCAGGTCTCCTTTTTTTTGCCATTTTCTTAAACACTCCTAACTCCCATTCTGGTTTTGCCTCTTCACGCCACATTCTACAAAATAATCTTGTAAGTATTCTTGGTGTCACTTCGTTTTCAGCCAGAATCATCTCAGCAGTTATTCCATCGTATACATGGGCTTTCCATCTCTTGAGTTTTTTAATGATAGCTGCGACTTCAAACACACTGAATTCATTCATGGACACAGGTATATCTCCTATTCATACCCTCACTAGTGTTCCATCCAACGTTGTCTTTCTTCATTTTCTGTTATAATATATCCAATTGTCTTTTTGATGGATATATGCCTCGACTTTTTTTGCCCAAGTAGAGATTTCATTAATAATTCTATGAGCGATTCTTACACCATAGCCACTACATGAATTCATAGCTTTGTCAGCGCCATCTTCTTTACTGTCTAAATGTTCTCTCCAGTCCTTCCTGGGTTTTCTTTTGACTGACTATCAATACCGGAATACTTAGCATGCTCTACCTTGTAATTTTCATTACTTCCTCGAAAAATTTCAACAATCAATTTCTGTCCTTGTCTCTTTTTTATAGTATACCGAGTATCATTTGATATGCATGGCTTCTTCCTTGTAACTATGTGTCCCAAGACTTCACTACCAACTGACTGATATACAGTATGTTCTTAATATCACACCATTCTTCATTAATTGTCTGCTCTTGGTTTCTTAAAGTCTTTAAGACTGCAAATCAATTCCTATATTCAATAGTAAGCTTATCTCTGTGCTCTTCTTGTAAAAGCTTAGTTGTATCAAAGCTAGGTATTCTATCTACCTTTCTATTGAGAGTTTTCAGTTTTATTTATTTATTTTTTTTTTGTGGCAATGAGGAGTTAGTGATCACTATCAATATCTGCACCCTAGTCCTCATTCTCTCTTCATTAATGGCAATGTGACCTATTTGATTTTTGTAATTGCTACAAGGTGAAATCCAAATATATTTGTAGATCTCGTTGTGCTGCAAAAGATTACCTCAAATGGCAAGATTTTTTGTTGAACAGAAACTTATAAAATGTGCTTCATTTTTATTTGCAAAATCGTCAAGACCCTCTACACCCGTCACATTCTCTATCCCTTGAATTTTCCTTCCAACTTTAGCATTGAAGTCGCCAATCACAATTTTCATATATCTCTGGGATATCATCTCTTACACTCTGCAGTTCTTCATAGTATTCATCTTTCCTTTCTTCAGAGGAATCATTTGATGGTGCATAGCAAACTATAGTACCCATATTGCACTACTTTGATTTGAACTTTTCAAGTAACAATCTACTTTTTACAGCTCTCCACTCAGTTAATGCCTTTTCTGCTCTGGTTTAGCCTAGAAAACAAGCTTGTTGCATATGCAGATGATGTTACTCTCTCTGAATCAATTCCATCTCCTGAATGTAGATTTGTGGTTGCTGAATCCCTTAATAGAGATCTAGCTAAAATTAGTGCATGGTGCAAATTATAGTGTATGAAGTTGAATCCTAACAAAACTCAAAGTATTATTGTAAGTAGGTCAAGGACAGTAGCTCATCACCATCCGGATCTCAGCATTGATAATGTTTCTTTAGCTTTGTATGACTTAGAATTTTAGGTGTGATTCTCGACAGCAAATATACTATTGAGAAACATTAGGTCTGTCTTTTTCAATTGCACAAAAGATGGGCTTATTGAAAAAGTCTTTTAAGATTTTCTGTGATCAATCTGAAGAAGTGTTTTAACTCTTTCATTCTAACTTGTTTTGAGTATTGTTCTCCTGTCTTCTTCAGCGGCTGATTCTCATCTTAATTTGTTAGGATAGGAACTTACAGTCTAATAAATTTCCTATTCCTGATCTAGATATTAATCTCTGGCACCATCATTTAATTAGTTCATTATACATGTTGCATAAGATTTTTCATAATTCTGACCATTCTTTACATTTAGATCTTCCTGGACAGTTCCATCATGTTCATAATACTAGGCATGCACTTAATTCTCATAGTCAGGCCTTCTCCATCATGAGGATCAATACTACACAGTATTCTAGAAGTTTTATTCCAGCTGTGACCAAGTTGTGGAAGGATCTTCCTAATCGTGTAGTTGAATCAGTAGAACTTCAAAAGTTCAAAGTTGTAGCAAAGGTTTTTTATGTTGAACAGGCTGACATAAAAGTCTTTTTATAGTTACAAATTAATTATCTGTTTTAGTGTTGTTAATGTTTTTTAAAATATTTTATTTCAATTTTTCATTACTTATATTGTTTATTTATTTCCTTGTTTCCTTTCCTCACTGGGCTGTTTTTGCTTTGAGTGATAGCACTCCTTTTCATCCCCTGCTGATCTTTGCATACAAAACAAAAGGAGACTTAACAAGAAGTTCCCACTCGCCAGTTAAATAAAAAACATTTCTCCACACGAGTAGTCCTTCGAACCGCATCCTTTACCTTTGACTTAGGAAGCATTAACGTAAATCAGCTTGATTAAGCATACAGTACCTCGCTATATCACTTAAATTCACAAGCACCAGCCAGTTGTCGAATGTGTAAAGCTCAGACTTCAATTGGGAAGAAAGATGTGTAGTCGTTATGATCTTTTTGTGTCGACTACGACTTTAAGGAAAGAACTACATAACCAGGTTAATTTGTTGCTTGAATGTTTTCTACAATTTGTCGTAGGAACTTCGTTTTATCTCAAATCCGTTCACCCACATGATGTGGCGGGTTCTGTTCAAAACAAGAAAGTTCTAAGCTGCTTGAACTAAGGTTTTGTGTTGTTCAGACATCCATGTTTATCGCTCAACGAGAGCACCGGTATACTTGTTTTGTCAACTAATTTTGCTGTTTTAACATTCAATTTGTAACATTTTGTACCTTGGTGTACCTTCCTTTGTGTCTTTTACCTTCCATAACTTTTCTAACTAACATTCCCCGTATGCCCCGCACATGTCCTTGTCCTACAGAACGAATTGGCGCACTGTAATTTACGTTTTCTTACAAGTAGCGTAGAAACTTAATTTCACCAAATCCGTTTCATTGCACGTGTTTGTTTTGAAATCGCGGATCCTGTTTACAACCCAAAATAGAAGGTTCTTATTTGTTGTGTACCATATGTAACTTACTACTGCATGTTGTTTCATTAATTAACACTGTAGTTTTATTTGTAACTTCATCGTTTAGCACTTACAAGTGCAACATTGATTTAATTTTTATCCCGTGCGTGGGGAAAATTTGGTGTTTGTCATCTGTGCGAGGAGATTTAACTTTACCCCTTGCATGGGGAAACTTGGTTCGTCCTACGTGTGAGGAAAATTGTTATCCTTTTCGTAAAGAGATTTTTGTTTATCCTCCGTGTGAGGAGATTTTGTGTTTGTCTTCTGTGCGAGGAGATTTAACTTCGTTCCCTGCTTGGGGAAAATTTGTGTGTCCTTAGCATTACGAAAATTTATCTAGCCTCAGCGAGAGGCAACGTTTGTCCTCCGTGTGAGGAGATTTTTGTGTTACGTTTGCGTGAGGAAATATATCGGTCTTTTTCCGTTTGTAAGTGTAAATTCTTTTGTTCTTTTCATAAGATGATTTTGTTTTACCTCTGCATAAAGGAAATTTTATATTTGTTTAGCCTTTACGAGAGTGCACTTTTAACAGTTAAGTTGCTGCCTCGTGCGCCCATTTATTTTTTAATTGTTCAGTTGTCACCTCAGTGCACCCGCAACTGTGTAACCGTCACAGCCTCGACCTGTTATTTTAACTTTTAACTTTATTTATTTTGCATTAAGCCCATGCGCTTTCCAACATATTTTGCTTCTTGTAAGTAATTTAATTCAGTTAGTTGTAGCCGCTCGCGTATGTAATACAGTTTAGTAAAGTGTTTAACATCACTTGCTTGCTGGCTGGTCCGTTTAAATTTCAAAGTACATTTGTTTTGTCATTTAACCATTTTCTCCCATTATGAGTAATTTTAAATATTCAATTATCACACTTGTAAATTTGTAAAGATTTATGTTCATGTTCCTTGATTTTGCCTTGGAACTTTGAAAAATCAGATTTACCCTATGTTTTGCTTTTGTCGATTCCGTTCATCACACGCGGTCAATCCAAAATGGCAGACTTCATTCATACCATGAACAACCCTCCACTGCCTCAGGCTGAACTGCTTAGCCCAGAGGAGATTAATGCTTGGCTTAAGGAACAGGAGTTAAAATTCAAATTCGTTTGCTCTCGTTTCATTTGATTTTCCGAACATGGGTCCTGAAGCTGTGGGTCATTTTAAAACTCAAGTTAGTAACGTAAGAGATGAGCTTTGCAGTTATAAAGCCTTTTGGAGACGTCACTACGACAATCCTATTGTTAAGGTAAATTATCCCGTGCTTGCTGCCTATTCAAGGATAATTGAAATTGCTTTTAATAGCCTAATGGCTCATCTAATTTATCTATTAAGCCGAATCAGCTTTGTCCTTCTTCAAGGGTGACACCTTCAGTGAAGCATCCCATTATAAATACCATTAACGGTCCTCTAGTTGACACCCTTAAAGTCTCGGCAGTCAAGCTCGAAGTTCATAATTTTGCATCAGGTGCTCCACCTGTTCGATAGTCATATTTCAATACCATGCTGCCAGCACAGCACAAAATTAGTAAATTTACGTCAATCGCTCCTGCTCCGTCTTCATTTCCAAACCTTAAGTCAGAGTTTGATCAACCTGAAGTCTCCTTGGCTATACCGCCTTTGACAGTGCGTCCCAGTGGGAATACCTTTCATGGTATCAACGTGGACCCCCCTAGAGGTAGCGCAAATACCGCCCAACCTAACGGTGTGCATAAAGGTCAGCAAAGGCCTGCACCGGTAGACTATTCCATTAAACTCGTACCATCCCATGGACCAGTGCTCTCCTTGCCTGATTGTCCCATCCTCAAGCTCGTAACTTCTGCTCAAACCCGCGTTGACGCTAAAACATCCAAGTCCGAATTTGAAACCCGGTCTCAAAACGAGCCACACAGTCATAACCTTAAGAATTTAGCAGTCAGAGAAGACGAGCCACGCGAGGTTAACTTTAAGACTTTAGCAGTCAGAAAGGAACCCTTTGCCCTGACAGCAGATTTAGCAAAGGTCACACATGCACAACTAATGCTGGAGCATAGAGTTTGTTTACAATTCACCTTGCTTGAGGATCACGGTACCATGAACGTAATTTATTTTCATTCAGTTATATATTGAGCTACTTTAAGCTTTTATTATTTTTGCCAAATCATTCAGCAGCATTGTTTCGGTCAATCTCTTGCTTTAATTTCAAAGCTTATATTTAATTTTTGCCTGAACAAGTTCTTACATTGTTGTGCTACAATCCCCCTGACATCCTTCAGCCTGTGCTGAAACATAGTAGAACTTTGCTAAAGTGTACTATCATTGCCTCACTTTCCGATGTTTTCCTTCAAGATGACATCCACGACTCTCGCGGTCAGAATTATGATGTCCCCATGGACCTAGTTTGTCTTGGTTTGTCATTCAAACTAGTGTCAGATAATTTTTCACATTTTAACACCGAGAAGGAAGTAACTTTTCTCCTTTCGTCACTGGATGAATACAAAGCTTTTATTACGCCAGTCACTTTATTTGTAAAAACATTTTATGTAAAACGTTGGATGTCAGACTGGGACTGGGACTTGCCCCCATAATTTTTACTTTGTCATTGGCCGGACTTGTTGTTGAACTCGACTTTTATTGACTCACGTTTTGCGTGCTCTATCCATACCCCTTGGGTGGGAAGAATTGTGCACTTTGCTTTTAATTATTTGATTACCCCTGCATCGTATGTTTAAAGTTAACACGGCTCATTTACTTATCTTACCGCTTCTGTGAAGCATTGTCTTGGGGTTCAGTTTTCCCCACATTCACATTCATGCATAACTTTAACTTGATTGAATTCAATTAACGCTAACAGCGTGTTGTTTACTTTAAACGAACGTTGATGTGAAGAACGACTTCACTCACTTGTTCATCCAGTAGGTTTATCTCGTGCTCGTGCGTACTAACAAGTAGTTGAATGACATTTTGCGGAACTAACCCCTCTCTCCGTTCTTTCTCCCTTTATCCCCAGGGTGGGAAGAATTTTTCTTCACTCTTCTTTCCTTACTTCATGTTTTCTTTACCGAAAACGTTGGGAGAACTTCTCTAAATTAACTGAACTCTTTGACATTAGCGTACGCCATAATTGTGGCGTCATAGCGTAGAAATGCAAAACAAAAGCCTTACGCCGGCGTAGGATGGTTCTTTCCTCAAACTTTGTGTGTCAAGATGAATTATTACACTGGTTTTGGATATAATGTTAGTACTGCTGACTTATAAGCAGCTTATTTTATTTCTCAGTAAATATTCTGGTCTGTTGATTTTTAAGATGTATGCTCATTGCACCAGTCCATTGCTAGTTGCTCATTTAAGTTATTAATTTTTAGTAAGCCAGAATAGAGAGGATTATTATGTATGTATATACCCTTGGAGCTGCAAAATTTCTCTTCGTATTTAGCACTAAATCCTGCATCCTTCTCGCTCATTACAATGTTGCATTGCCCTGTCCTAAAGTCCCAATATGGTGCCTCAACTGCGTTATTCTACGCACCACGACCTTCACCTGGTTTGGAAGCTGGAACCCAGGTGAACCCACGTGATCTAAGGGTCGCCCCATTTGTGAAAGAGCTGTGGTTGTAACTGGCTGACTGACCTGGTCAGTCAATCTGTGCACCTCTGGCTCACCCCCTAACTTGACTCCCACCAAACAGTAAAGGAGTGCTTAGGTCCTGTCGGGGCTGGAGAGAGATAAGAAGACAATTCTAGGAACTGTGCTAGAAGCAAGGATTCCAGTGGTGGGCCAGTCAAGGGTGCAACTATCCACTTAACGGCAGATTACCAACAACAAGCTATAACAGCCATTTAAGAAAAAGGGGTGTCTTTCAAGTAAGGAGTGCAGGTGAAATCACATGGCCACATAGTTTCCCCCCTTTAGGCTAGATTAGTTTTTGTTAACTTGATTTAGTTTATCTGGCTTTTACATATTTTGGGCTGAGTTCATGGGATTTTGTATACAAATTTTGTGTATCTTTCCTTTAGAGACTATAGAGTCTTGGGTCACAGGGCTGCGTGTCTGACTCTATTTCAATCATTAATCATTGTAAGAGACCTCGAGTCACGCATATTTTGATTGCCTTTGGTTTGCATTTCTTTGATTTGTTTTTTGCTTGTTTTAACCTCTTTTGCTTGATGTTAAGATGTCTGTTTAATGATATAATTTTTTTGTAATAAAGTAACTATTGGATTAATTACCCTTTCGCATTACTCTCCCTTTTTTGACTGATCATGCCTAACATGAATATTTAATCGCGGGATAGTGTACCAAATCTATTGAAAGGGCATAATTCTAAATACTTTAAGAGTAGTAATGTGCTACCGAGTGACTTAGTATTGAATCTATATGCTTGGAAGGTAAAGATCCTTATCTTTAACTTTTACTTTACAACAATACATCACTGCTCCCTCCATTGGCTTTTTCTGTTAACATAAATGCTTGTCCAGCATCTCACTGGGGTCCCTGGGATGGAGCCGAAACAGAGCTTCAGAGTGTAGATGACCTTAGATTGACAAAGCTGAGGTAGACCATCAATTAATTACTTAGTCACATGTGGGGTTTTTAGGTCTCTGGACGGAGAAGAATTTATTATCAGAGCGAAGGTTCATGAACTACGTCATCAAAGTTATTAACAGGATGTTTGTGCTTTGAGTGATAGCACTCCTTTTCCTCCCCTGCTGATCTTCGTGTACATGATGGAGACTTTCTCGGATCAAGAAGTTCCCACTCACCAGTTAAATAGAAAAAACATTTTTCCACACGAGCTCCGTCCCAGGGACCCCAGTGAGATGCTGGACAGGCATTTGGGTTAACAGACAAAGGCAATGGAGGGAGCAGTGATGTATTGTTGTAAAGTAAAAGTTAAAGATAATGATCTTTACCTTCGAAGCATATAGATTCAATACCAAGTCACTCGCTAACACACTATTACTCGTAAAGTATTTAGACTTTCCCCTTTCAATAGCTGTTACACTGTCCAGAGATTAAATATTCATGTTAGGCATAATCAGTCAAAAAAGGGAGTAGTAATACAAAAGGGTAATTAACCTAATATTGTTACTTTATTACAAAATAATTACATTATTAAACAGACATCTTAACATCAAGCAAAAGAGGTTGAAACAAGCACAAAACTAAATAAAAGAAATGCAACTCAAAAGGCAATCGAAATGTGACTCGAGGTCTCTTGCAATGATTAATGATTGAAATGGGGTTGGACACGCAGCCCTGTGACCCAAGACTGTATAGTCTGTAAAACAAAAGGTAGACAAAATTTGTACACCAAATCCCACGCACTCAGCCTGAAATATGTAAAAGCTAGTTAAAAACTAAATAAAGTTGAACGAAAAAATAATCTAGTCTATAGGGGGGAAAACTATGTGGCCACGTGGTTTCACCTGCACTCCTTACTTGAAAGCACAACCCTTGTCCTTAAATGGGTGTTACAGCTGTTATTATTATTATTATTATTATTATTATTATTATTACTTGCTAAGGTACAACCTTAGTTGGAAAAGCAGGATGCTACAAGCCCAGGGGCCCCAACAGGGAAAATAGCCCAGTGAGGAAAGGATACGAAGAAAAAGAAAATATTTTAAGAACAGCAACAACATTAAAATAAATATTTCCTATATAAACTATAAAAATTTGACAAAGGAAGAGGAAGACAAACTAGATAGAATAGTGTGCCCGAGTGAACCCTCAAGCAGAACTCTAACCCAAGACAGCCGAAGACCATGGTACAGAGGTAGTGGCACTATCCAAGATTAGAGAACAATGGTTTGATTTTGGAGTGTCCTTCTCCTAGAAGAGCTGCTTACCATAGCTAAAGAGTCTCTTCTACCCTTAATAAGAGAAAAGTGGCAACTGAACAATTATAATAGTGCAGTAGTTAACCCCTTTGGTAAAGAAGAATTGTTTGGTAATCTCACTGTTGTCAGGTGTATGAGGATAGAAGAGAATATGTAAAGAATAAGTCAAACTATTCGGTGTTACTGGTAATTTGCAGTTAAGTGGATAATTGCACCCTTGACTGGTCCACCCCTGGAATCATTGCTTCTTGGCAGATAAGGTATCTCTAGCACAGTTCCCAGCATCATCTGCTTACCTCTCTTCAGCGCCGAGAGGACCCAAGCACTCCTTTCCTGTTTGGTGGGCGTCAAGTTAGGGGGTGAGCCAGAGGGGTACAGATTGACTGACCAGGTCGGTCGACCGGTTACAACCACGGCTCTTTCACAAATGGGGCGACTGAATTTAGGAAAATCTGAGGAATTCTTTCAAAAAATCTGTAGAAATCTGCAACTCATTGGGTAAATATCTGAGGAAAAATCTGTAGAGCTTAATGAAGTTTTGTTATCCACCTTATTCAAACAAAACGACATCTGATAATATATGAAGCATGGAGAAGCCTAGACAAGCTACATAAATGGCAAAAAGCAACATGAGTAGACATGCAAAGATTTAATGCATTTTCCCCACAAATATGACATATAATAGTATGCACTTAGCACAAGCAATTTTTACAGCCACTTAGGCAGAAAAAAAGAACATCCAATACAGTGCAGTATAAATCAAAGATATAATTCAAAGACATATATTTAATAGTATGCACTTAGTACAA
>NC_090759.1:20998271-21000771 GCF_036898095.1 Palaemon carinicauda
TTGTAGGTAGTACTTTCCATTAAACACAAATTTACAGTCTTTAACACATAATTTTATCAATTCAATAATTTTGTCATAAGATAAAGGTAATACATGCTTACTTAATTCGTCGGATAAAAATTTCAATAGATCGTCAACTGGAACCTTCGTAAATAAAGACGTTACATCAAAACTTATCATTTTAAAGTTAAAATCAATGCGAGCACTAAGTAACTTATTAACAAAATCTGTATTATTCTTTATATGTGATTGGGATATATTGCCAACAATAGGCATGAGGACTTGCACTAACCACTTCGACAATTTGTAAGTAACACTACCAACTGAACTGATTATTGGCCTGACAGGGTTATTAATCTTATGAGTTTTAATAAGACCGTACATATACGGTAATGTGGCACATTGGGAAGAAAATTGCTTAATGAATGCATCAAATCCTTTCAAGATGGATTTTAATTTCCTATTGAAATTACTATTTACAGTTTCTAAGGGATTTACACGTACTTCAGAATAAGTTTCATTATCCGACAACAGATTATCCATCTTTCCCACATACTCATCTTTATCCATTATTACAAACACGTTAGACTTATCTGCCTTCGTAATATGCAGATCATTATCATTCTTTAACTCACTGTAACACTTTAAAAATCGCTTTGGAATGCTAGTTGATATTGGTTTTGACATAGCACCATAAACAATACCTTTACAAATGTTTACATCATCATTTGACAAATTGCCAGTTCTTTCCAGATTACAAAAAGAGTTTGCGACATCGACATAATCAATATTTCCTTTAGAGAAAGAAAAACTTAAACCATAACCTAGAGCACTATAAGCATTATCTTGTAAAGGTTTACTTGACAAATTCAATACAAAATCAGGGTTACCATGCTTATTCCAATCACTGTTCTCAATCAGCACTTTTAGTTTCCTTCTTAATCGGTTACTCACTCTTCGGCACTCTGTTCTCAGTTTTCTATAACTATAATCCATTAGCATATGTTTCCAGTTTACTGGAATAAGCATATGAAAACAACGTCGTTTTTCACTCAAAATTCACGCAATTTTCTTCCCAATGTGCCACATTACCGTATATGTACGGTCTTATTAAAACTCATAAGATTAATAACCCTGTCAGGCCAATAATCAGTTCAGTTGGTAGTGTTACTTACAAATTGTCGAAGTGGTTAGTGCAAGTCCTCATGCCTATTGTTGGCAATATATCCCAATCACATATAAAGAATAATACAGATTTTGTTAATAAGTTACTTAGTGCTCGCATTGATTTTAACTTTAAAATGATAAGTTTTGATGTAACGTCTTTATTTACGAAGGTTCCAGTTGACGATCTATTGAAATTTTTATCCGACGAATTAAGTAAGCATGTATTACCTTTATCTTATGACAAAATTATTGAATTGATAAAATTATGTGTTAAAGACTGTAAATTTGTGTTTAATGGAAAGTACTACCTACAAAAGTTTGGAATGGCAATGGGTAATCCCCTATCCCCAGTACTCAGTAACCTTTACATGGAATTTTTCAAAGTAAAACTGTTGCCAGCGATTTTGCCTAAAGGGGTTCTTTGGTTTCGTTATGTTGACGATATTTTTTGTGTTTGGCCTACATATGAGAATCTAAATATTTTTTTGGAAAATTTAAATAGTTTAGTGTACTCCATAAAATTCACTATTGAAGAAGAGAATCATTGTAAATTGCCATTTTTAGATGTTTTAGTGCATAGAAATGATAGAGGCTTTGCTTTTGATATTTACAGGAAACCTACTAATGTTTGCTCCCACATTCATTTTTATTCAAATCATCAAACTAGTGTAAAAGTTTCTGTTTTTTCAAGTATGTTTTTAAGGGCTTTAAGGATTTGCAGCCCCGAATTTATAGACGCAGAATTTCGTAGAATTAATGACATAGGAATTAAATTAAAATATCCTAAAGTTTTAATTGACAAGTCTCTACAGAAAGCTAGGCATATATTTTATTCCGACAAGAATAGGGAACCTTTTAAGAATGAGAATGTGCTGGCACTTCCATACAATGAAAACTTTGCTCTTATAAAAGATTTATTGAAAATATTCAAAGTAAATTTAGTTTTTAAAAGTTCAGGAACGGTAAAGAATGTCCTAATAAATAATTCTCCAAATTGTAATAGTGGCTCTATTTACATAATTCCATGTACTGGTTGTGACAAGAAATATGTGGGTCAAACCGGTAAACTGCTTAACAACCGAATTAAACAACATCGATATGCAGTTAGGACAGGACAAATGTCTAGTGCTTTGTTTGTCCACATGAACGATTTTAACCACTGTATTGACTGGGAAAACTCCTCAGAGATTTTATTTTGTAAAAATCTTGTTAAAAGAAATATTATTGAATCTGCTTTTATTAAATATTTTAATAATCAAATTTTGAATCTCAGTTCTGGTCTTTTTAAACTAGACACTCATCTTGTTAATGAAATTGTAAGGAAGTGCAATGT
>NC_090759.1:21008271-21033271 GCF_036898095.1 Palaemon carinicauda
GCAAAATGTAAAAAAAATTAATGATCATATATAAAAACCTAATGAAAATTTGCATTCCATAATAAACAAGATATTTTAGTCTCATTTGCTGAATTTTTTATGGTAATACCCTCTATATTAGAAAAAAATGTAAGTATATACAGTATTTCTATATACTTGTCTTTTTTTCAGCCAGATTTTATTATTATTATTATTATTATTATTATTTTTATTATTACTTACTAAGCTACAACCCCAGTGGGAAAAGCAGGATGCTATAGGGCCAACGGCTCCAACAGGGAAAATAGCCCAATGATTGGAGGAAATAAGGAAATAAACTACAAAATAAGTTTAAGAGCAATAACAACTTACAAATTAATCTTTCTTATATAAACTAAAAAAACTTCAAAATAACATGAGGGTGAGGAATAAGATAGAATGGTGTACCCTCAAGCAAGAGATCTCTAACCAAGACAGTGGAAGACCGTGGTACAAACTATGGCACTACCCAAGACTAGAGAACAATGGCATTATTTTGGAGTTTTTTTCTCTTAGAAGAGCTGCTTACCATAGCTAAAGAGTCTCTTCTACCCTTACTGAAAGGAAAGTAGCCACTGAACAATTATAGTATATTAGCTAACCTCTTGAGTGAAGAAGAATTGTTTGGTAATCTCAGTGCCGTCAAGTGTATGAGGAAAGAGGAGAATGTGTAAAGAATAACCCAGAGTATTCTGTGTATGCTTCGGCATAGATGAAATGAGCCATAACCAGAGAGGGGTATCCAATTTAGTACTGTCTGGCCAGTCAATGGACCCAGTAACACTCTAGCGGTAGTATCTCAATGGGGGTGGCAAGTGCCTTGGGCAACCCACTACCTCCAGATAATTTCCTATAAAAAAAATTTGGTTCATGTGTTAATAATTTCAATGTTCCAGTTTTATATATCATTTGAAAGGCCAATATAATATGAACGGGTATATGTAACAAAATTTAACGTTTAATTACTTTACATAAATAAAAATATGTCTTTCAGCTACAATTATAATATTTTGGTGGGACTCCCATTGATGTTATTTATCCATTCTATGGGAAATCTTATTCAGTTTTCCATTGCAAAATTTTTGTAGCAATATTTATTACGGAGTAATTGAGAAAACGTAAGCATATATACAGTATATATGTATATACCTGTTGAACCCCATGGTTCAGCCTAAGATTATCCATGTATAAATAATTTCTTGTACTTGTTTTTGCATATGTAAGTAATTGGAATGTTCATAATTTATATATTATTCAAAAGGCCAATCTGTACTTCCACATGATAAATGGAATTATATAAAAATATGAAAATTTCATATAAAAATCTTTATCGTAGATTTTCTTAGACCCCAAAATCACGTCCTTAATGTAATGATAATTCCTCAGTTTATTTCTAAGAATGAAAGTCCTCAATTTAAGTACAATATTAAAATGTAACTGAAGTAGATGGAAAAATATCAAAATCAGCCACAGTTCCTCACCAATGACAATTACATCAAAATTTTTGATTTGCCATGAAAAGTCAACCAATTCTATACAATTTCCATATAAAACCGTCTTCAAATAAAGAAGATATTTCTTTATTTTTCTAGATTATTTTACAAATGTATCTATATTTTTAATAAAAACTTTCAATTTCTTCACACATTTTTAATATTCCAAAAATAGCAAAGACATCCTGTTTACTTCATGAAAAAAGTCAATCATTCCCCGACATAATGCAACAGACTAGAAGCTCATATCTGGTATAATTTAGAAGTACCGAAGAGCACAAAGAAACTTGTTTTGCGAGCTCACCACTTTTCACCCCGGCCAAAAGCATCGTACCTCAGCGTTGGTGGACCCCTCAAAAACACAAGAGGGTTAATGGACTTATGGTCATATGATCTGGTGCAGTGGTATGCGAGGCTATTCAGTACTGCTTTCAGAGCATGAAATTGTTTCTTAAAAGCCAAGTTCCTATTTCCAATGTTCAAATGTATGGAAGTAGTATACAGTAAGAATTTTTCTAACTGATAGCTTAGATGCTCAACAGAAATCCAGTGGGAACTTGAAATTATCTTTGACCTGCAATTTTTAACAAGTATTGACAATAATATTTTAGTTATTTTATCAAGCATTTGAAAATGTAGTATGATTAGCAATACTGGGTTAGCATAGTGTCTTTTTATTTGAACCAAAAACTGTAAATAATTTTTAATATTGGTTTGCATGGAGTTTGGCTATTTTGAGAAGACACTAAGATGGAATTGATGTTTATCTCATAACGTTACTCCTCACAACTTAACAGTTTAGGCGATTTATTGAGTTTTAAGGATGTCAGACGTAAAGGAATACATAAGTAGATATTGTACAGTATGTTATAATTTTTATATTTCATTCAAGTCACACTTAAGAACTGGGATAATAAAACAGTTGATTATTATGATTTTATGTAATGTGTGTGTGTGTATATATATATATATATATATATATATATATATATATATATATATATATATATATATATATATATATATATATATATATATATAATGAATTTATTATCTTTTAATATCCTTTTACAGAAATTAAAAATCGGAATTCCAGTGTTAGTTTACTCCCAGTAGTTTATACAGTATTCTTGAATGAACATATATCACAAGCACACGTGATTTTAATTAATGTAAATATCACCCACGAATGGCATTTAATACCGAATTCTATCTTGGGAATATATTATCCATTTGGAATTCATTTTATGGTGGAGATGGGTTTATTTCAAGTCTATGTTTAAAACGGGCAAATATTTTCATTCATTAATAGATAACTTTTGATATTCATGTTTTCATGACAGGTGATTGCTTTGCGTTTTTGCTGCCCTAAATAAATGTTATTGTACTATAACGAGTGTTTGTATGTTGACTTTTTTAATATTACTTAGTGTGAAGTCTTATTTTCAGGATGTTTTAATTTGCTATACATGAGGACATAATCATGTAACATAATCGTACATTATCCAAAATGAATATGGATATTTGTTGAAACCATATGAATACAGGAACTGATTCAAAATGATGGTTTTCATTTAGGGATACTGACCAGTCCGTTTAAATTTTCACACAATATATAGCACACAGTTCATTCCATATGAGTGAAAAGAGGTTTAGCGTTAAGATGAATTTAGTTTATGCTTATATAGAAAATTCTTAGGTCTATTTCATTAACAAATAGTGTGAATACTATGTAAAAAGGGAGTCACAATAATTACTGTAAAGTCTGCATTTAGAAAATCATTGATGTAGGTGACAATAACTTAGTGTTTGGGTCAAGTAAACATTAAAACCAGTAAGACAAAAACCTGAATTCACAAAGAGCACGAGTGATAAAGGATTTTGGCATTGTATATCAAGGACTTGGGATGGCAACTTGAAATTGGTCGTCCAAAGACCTTTTTGAGTTCGTGACAATAGGTCCTGGTATTCCTCACAACCTGCTTTCCACTCCTTCGTGCTCTACCAGGTCCAGAAGTCGAAGGTAGCAAATCTTCTTCACCTCAATAATGCCTTTAGCCAATTCTGCTTGTGGGCTGTTTTTCAGACGAGTCGCCAGACCTTGCAAAATTGCCGTCTTCTTATTTTGCCGAGCACATATTACAAAGGGAAAGCCAAACTGCTTTCTGTATCTGTGTAAGGATGACAATATAAAAGTTATTTTCCCATTTTATAATTTTTACAGTTTTATACTTAATATTTCTCCTATCGTTTCTCTGGTTGGAATTCTGTAATAATGCAGTAGAGTAATAGGTTCAGAATATTGTATGTTATGATTACAAAGAGAAAAATTGTACATATTTACCCTTTAACACAATGACATATTCACACAACATGTCAAAATTTAGGATTGTTATAGATACAGTTATTCAAAACACTTCATGATTGAAGAAATCTTCATTGTCATTTATTACCTTTGACCCTTTTTTTTAATAGATACATGTCTGGATACATAACCTTTTGAAACGTCTTCGAGAACTCTGATTTGGCTGTGGAAATGTCTTGCCACTTGTTTATATCACAATTATCCAAATAAGAAAATTAAATCAGCAAATGTTGTTGTGCAGGGCTTAGTTTCGCTGGTGAGTCACATGGATGAGAGCGATATTTTAACAAGTAAGCTCCAGGAAGTAGTTCTTCAGCTGAAAAGTTCTCAAGTCCAACATGACTATTTTAAGCCTCCAGCTCTTAACCCCAGCCCCCTACTATGTTGTTTTTAGTCAGCCAGTCTTAATAACATTAGTGAGTTAACTTACATATCTATTAAGACTTTCTACACTTATTTCTATTTAAAGGATGTTATAACAGTTCTCATTCAGTGAAAACACAGGTTCTTATCTGTGATGTTTCATAGGTCAATTGTTCTTATCATGAAGAGTTATTGTATATATAAGCTTATAATACATCCTGCAAAGAAGAATGAACAGTAATAGATGCACATCAGATGTATTTTCAGTTTAATGTTGTCAAGTTAAAATGTGAGGAAATTTTCAAGCTAATTATTGGTTAAAATTTTAAAGAGAAAAATTGTTGAACATGGTATTGTACTGTAACGTAAAAGGCTATTCTCAAACAAAATTTCAGTATGAAGGATACGTCCATAATCAAAACATTTTTGTTAAATTTCGTGTGTTACAATTATCTGATGGCTGATAAAAACTAGGAATATCTATGAGAGACCTGAGACAGAAATAATGTAAACAAGGAAGAAGGCGACTGTAAAAATATAAAATTCTGATGTTTTTTTTTTTTTTAAGAGATAAAAGTACTGCCAAAGTATTAGGTAAAAAGAAATGCAGAAAACACCTTGGGGTTGACGACTTACTGGTTGTTCATAGTTTCCATTTGATTTCGCTCTTCCTGACTAAGACCATCCATGCCAGCTGCCTTTTGTTCTCTCTTGGATTCTTCTGTAAGTTGGCCCAATCCTGCCAACCTTCCTGCTAGGTCTGGGTGGCTTCGTAAAATGCCTTCTCTTCCTGCAAAGATGAAAATTTACCATCGTAAATGCAACATGTATACAGTATGTATATATATATATATATATATATATGTATGTATATGTATGTATATATATGTGTATATGTATATATATGTATATATATACACATACACATATATACATACATATATACATTTATACATGCATATATACATACATATATACATTCATATATATACATATATACATACATATATATATACATACATATATATACACATATACACATATATATACACGTATACATATATATACACACATACACACACACACACATATATATACACACATACACACACACATATATATATATATATATATGTGTGTGTGTGTGTGTGTGTACATATATACACTTGTATGATAAATTTTGCACATTAACCGTGTTTTCATATTCAAATAAGCCATATATTTTGATACCTTAATGTCTGGATCCTCTCTTATATCTCTGAATCAGAGGCCCAAACGGTAACCAACTCAAAGACAATAGCTTTTGGGCAGCCTGGGAATCGAACCCTGGTCCAGGAAACTGGCATGATAGTGACATAGCATTTAGCCACGAAGAGAAAGCAGATGACAATTCTCCTGTACTTGTGAATTAAAGTTTTTTTTTCTTAGAATTGAAATCAACCCATCTTTTGTTTGTACTTGGCATTCGATTAATGATAAATTTTGCAGAAAAAGTGGTATTTTACTTTTCATACTCTCATGTTATTTTCCATGCTTATTTTTCTTTTAATTTCGGTCTCAGGTCCTGCAGAAACAATAGCTGTCTGTCCTAAAAGCATGTATATTCATTAACAATCTCTAAAGGTTTGTCCATAACTTTTATATAAATATATATATATAGATCTATCTATCTATCTATCTATCTATCTATATATATATATATATATATATATATATATATATATATATATATACACACACACGTAGTAGGTTGACCAGGGCACTAGCCACCCGTTGAGATACGGCCGCTAGAGTGTTATTGGGTCCTTTAATGGCCAGACAGTACTACATTGGATCCCTCCTTCTGGTTACGGCTCATTTTATCTTTGCCTACACATACACTGAATAGTCTGGCTTATTCTTTCCCCATTCTCCTCTGTCCTCACGCACCTGACAACACTGAGAATACCAAACAATTCTTTGCACAAGGGGTTAACTACTGCAATGGAATGTTCAGTGGCTACTGTCCTCTTGGTAAGGATAGAAGAGACTCTTTAGTTATGGTAAGCAGCTCTTCTAGGAGAAGGACCCTCCAAAATCAAACCACTGTTCTCTAGTCTTGTGTACCATGGCCTTCCACTGCCTTGGATTAGAGTTATCTTGCCTGAGGGTACACTCGGGCACGCTGTTCCATCTTATTCTCTTCCTCTTGTTTATTTTGAAGTTTTTATAGTTTTTACATTTAAGATCTAATTTAATGTTGTTACTGTTCTTAAGATACTGTATTTTGATTGTTCATTACTTCTCTTGTACTTTATTTTTTTCTTTATTTCCTTTCCTCACTGGGCTATTTTTCCCTGTTGGAGCCCTTAGGGTTATAGCTTGTCTTGTAATAATAATAATGATTATATATATAAACATATATATATATAAACATATATATATATATATATATATATATATATATATATATATTATACATCATCATAAGCTGTAACTAGTCTACTGCATGACAAAAGGCTCAGACATGTCCTTTCATTTGCTTCAGTTTATGGTTATTAATTGTCAGTCTATACCGGCAAATTTTCTTATTTCGTCAACCCATCTTCTTTTCCTTCCTCTGTTTCTTTTGCAATCTCTAAGGATATATTCTGTTATTCTTATTACCCGTCTATTATCTTTCATTCTCATATATCCTACCCATGCCCATTTATTTTTCCTAAAGGTTCTTAGAATGTCCTCCTGTTTCAGTATGCCCTTGTAGTCTGTTGCTCTTTTTCTGTCTCTTAGATTTATTCACATCATTATTCTTTTCCTAGCTCTTTGAGTTGTAACTAACATATTCTTCGGCTATAGTAAGGCTCCAAATTTCTGATGCATTAACTCAATACTGGTAGAACCATCTGATTAAACAGTTTTCTTTATAGAGAAAGTGGCATTTTACATTTCATAATCCATTTTTTTTTTACCAAAAGCTCTCTATCCCATGCTTATCCTTATTTTGGTCTCATGTCTTAGGGAAACACTTACTGGCTGTCCCAAGTACGTTCATTAGCAATCTCCAGATGTTCGTCCACAACCCTTATTTTTTGTCTCTGCATTTTCAACGAACATTATCTTAGTTTTACTCATATTCCTTTTAGTCCTACATTTCTGCTTTTGCTATTCAAATCTTCTATCATCTTTTGCAATCCTTCCCATGATTCACTAAACAGAACTATGTTATTTGCAAATTTTTGAGTTTAGTTATTCCCCATTAATGTCAATTTCTATATTTTCCCAATCTAAATTCTTAAGAACTAAATCTAGGCACGCTGTGAATAATCTAGGAGAGATGGCGTCTACCTGTCTAAGTCGTTTCTCAATCAGAAGTTTCTCACTATCTCCATGCAGTTTTAGGATTGATGTAGGCTACTTCCCATATCTAACATAAGATTCATCTATTATTATTATTATTATTATTATTATTATTATTATTATTATTATTATTATTATTATTACTTGTTAAGTTCCAACCCTAGTTGGAAAAGCAAGATGCTGTAAGCCCAAGGGCTCCAACAGGGAAAATAGCCCAGTGGGAAAATGAAACTAGATAATAAGCAAACTAAAAGAGAAGTAATGAACATTTAAGATAAAATACCTTAAGAACGGTAACAACATTAAAATAAATCTTTCATACAAACTTGAAAAAAATAAAACAAGAGGAAGAGAAATAACATAGAATAGTGTGCCTGAGTGTACCCTCATGCAAGAGATCTTTAACCCAAGACAATGGAAGTCCACAGTATAGAGGCTATGGTACTACACAAGATTAGAGAACAATGGTTTGATTTTGGAGTGTCCTTTTCGTAGAAGAGCTGCTCATCATAGCTAAAGTCTCTCTTTCACCCTTACCAAGAGGAAAGTAGCCTCTGAACAGTTACAGTGCAGAAGTTATTTATTTGTCTTTGAAAAGCTTTCATTACTGTAGAAGTTTTGACAGAATCGAAAGCGTTCGCATTGTGTCGAATGACATACACGGGTTTGTCTTACGTTGCATATTTTTCCTAGTTAATTACATGAATATGATCAGTTGTCGAATACCTGCTTCTAAAGCCTCCCTGCTATTGTGGTTGATTAAAGTCTAGCTGTCTTTTTATTTGGCCAAATATGATCTTTGTAAATATTATATAAATTACCGAGAATAAGCTTATAGGGCGATAATTTTTCAGGTCTTGTGTCATTTTTGTTGATCAGTATAATGATAAATTTTTTGTAACCTGTAGGTACCTAATTTTTGTGCACAGTTCAGCGAGTTTTAATACTATGGAATCTCTTCCATCTATTATTAAATAAATTGTTAGGTGAGAAGTGCAAAATTAGGTTACACATGGAGCTTCTACATTTGGTTGGAATGAATGAGAATAGAGAGTTGTGAGGAAGGTTCTTTGGAAGTGTGTAGTAGTGAGCAGAGAAGTTGAATTTAGATTTGACTATGGAGTAACCGAGGAAGCATTGAAATGGTGGCTATGAAAACCATTAAGACAAATTGAGTTAAAAAAAGGAAGTGATAGTTGCATTTAAGAATAAATTAGAGGAAATGGGTAGGGTGAGACACTAAAGGCAAAGGAGTATGTTTTTATAATGGGTCCAAACTGTCAATAAAGGGTCTTTGCACTAAAGTGCAAAATAAAAGGAAATAAAAGCTTCGTATGTTTTTTCTGAAATCAGAGATGTAATAAAATTGTGTTTGAAATGCTGGTACAGATCACTGAGATTGGTCATGTAGTGTATATAATAGATTAGTTAAGACAGACAAGGGGAAAACTGATAAAAGATATGTTGAAAATTATTAGCTAATCTGAGAAAATCATTCTTACGAAGGATGTGCAAATGATTTCTTGAATAAAACAGGCAAGTGGGGGAAGTGCCATTGGAGTTAGTATTTTCAAGACTGAGTATGGAAGACAAATAAGAGATGAGTATGGAAGACAAATAAGAGATTTAAGTCCGGATAATTTTGAGATTATGAAAGTATCTCTTGAATTTAGTCAGTATCAGTATCAACATTAAATTAGATCATTCATACTTAAACGACAAAATGAAACTTAAGGGTAAAGGGCTTGCTAACTATGAGAAAAGCAAGGGAATAATAATGTCAAGTATACTAGGTTGTTGTATCTATATTTTGGCTAAGGAAGCAAGACAGAAGAGGAAGAATTATTAGAATAAAAGGAATGGAAATTTAAACAATGCAGAGGGGTGAAGATCACATTTTTATTAAGGAGTAGTTGTGTGAAATGAAATAGTAAAGTAAAAAGACGTCTTTGAGAGAAATAGATCCCCTCCCAAAAAAAGACTGATTGTGAGGATGTATTGTGCAAAAATTTAGATAAAGAAAACAAAAATAAAATTTCATGATGAAAGTATAGCCGTTGCTCTAAAGTACATATGTAAGGACAATTCAATTTTATTTAAAATGAATTTGAAACATGTATGTATGTTTTGTCCGATAGATTATTCTAACTTATGCATAATGTGTCCCAAGAAATCCGAGAAAGTAGGGTAAATGTAGGCACAGTGATATTTAGTGAAAAACAAAATAGTTCAATACATTTTATGTGGAATAGCTGATACTTGCAAATGATATTATGTTGATTAATGATAAAAAGAGAAGAAATGCGAGATTAATTATACAATTTGGCAGTTTTTGCCTGGGGATAGCTATATAAAACCAATGAGAGTAAATGGAAGTCATGAGCAGATCCTAGAAATCTCTCTCTCTCTCTCTCTCTCTCTCTCTCTCTCTCTCTCTCTCTCTCTCTCTCGGAAAATATTTTGATGTTCAAAGTCGCCTCTGGCTATTTAAACATTAAGTACGAATATGACCCTGTAGCTATAGTTTGGAGACTCATAGTTTAGAGAGAAAGGAAGAAAATGACAGAGTAGAAATATCAAGGGTAAATGAGGAAAGGAAAAAAATAGTGAAGAAAGCATGAACTTGCGATATACCTAAAAACAGTTTAAAAATGACAGTGCGTGACTTGTCAGGTAATCAGGTACTTATGATGAAGCAAAGCAATTACTACAGTGAACTGGCTAATAAAAACTACATGAATTTATAAGTTAGGCGTTCTGATAAAAAGGGCCATATAGGGTATCGTATAGTAAATAATTATTTGGAAGACTAGGTATTGCTATTGGTGATTAGAAAGATCCCAGGAGGAGCAAATGAAGAAGCTGTACCTTACAAAAATCAACGTACAGAATGGTCTTCAAAATGCGTGATATGAAAACAAAACAATTCAATCTTTTAAAAAGATTTTACGATAGTTGGAAGCGACTGCAAGTCAGTAAATTTATTAAGCTATTTTATTTTCATTTATTTGTCTCCAGGCTACATGAACATGCTACTGGAGACTAAAATGTTAGCTCATGTGGCACAAAGATAGTGGCTCAAAAACTTCAAACAAAGAGGTCATTTGGAAGTAATTTTTGTGAGAACAGACCCTTGGAAGACATCCAAGCGTTACTGAACAGTGAAACCAGTGAGTGTTGATTGCAGAGTACAGATAATGGGATGGACAGGTGGGTTTTACTTGGCTACCTTAATTGAAAAGTGGGTGAAGTCTACTGCGAGAGTTTTAGATTAAATTTGAGTTTTGCTAGAGTGGGCCCTTGCACAATGACAAGCTGTAAGTCTTAGCGTAAGGGTGGCGTGATGAAACTGAAAAGCCGCCTGGTGTGGGCCTCTGGACTCTTGCCCAACTAAGCGAGAAGAGAGAAAATGATATCAGTTTTGCGTGAATGAAAAGTTTCAGAAAAAAGGTGTACTGTGGGCATTATCTTATCAGTCTTTTCTGTCCCTAGATACACTACTTTTTAGCCTACTAGTTTACCTCTATTTCTTTGTATTTTGTTGTCCAGACTCTTAACATTTACTTCATGATGCAAGAGCAGGGCCTCTCAATTTGCATCATATTGCTGAATGGCCTTCACAGCACCAGGCCATATGGCCAAAATTCATAAATATATTTCAATGATTTTTTCTTCTGAAAAACACCATTTACCAGCTAGTTATACATTTATCAGTAATTTAAACGAAATATTGTGAAGCTAAAACTCCTTCTGTTTTACCCAGGGACGAAAAAAAGGCAAGATCTCTCTCTCTCTCTCTCTCTCTCTCTCTCTCTCTCGTACTCTGCATGAAGTCTGGTTTTTGCTCACTGATCTGGTCTTGTTTATCTGCATCGCCATCCGGTCATAGTTATTTATGCAACAAGCAGTTGTGATTTGTCTGTCATTAGAAGAGGTTCGTTGTGCAGTTCATGGGGTACTTGTGTCTGTAAAGTTTTTTTTTTTTTGGGGGGGGGATATACAGGGTATATTTCTCTTTCTTTGTTTATACGATTAAAGTTTGGGTGAACATTAGGAAGTTGATCCATTACACATTATTAGGAAACCAAACGAGATGCTTTACTATTAGCTATTCAAGTTTGTGTCGTTTAATTACTATAATTATTATTATTATTATTATTATTATTAATGTTGTTGCTGTACTGAAGTTGCCGCTCTAGATGCACAGTAAGTGTAACATTGCAATTTTACAGTTCGATTTGTAGATTTGTAAACATTGCGAATTAATGAAAAGGAACATCAATCAAGCTATAAATATCTTCAGGTCCTGATGACAGCATTGATATTCAAGTCAAATAAATGCCAAACTTCGTGATTTTGATATTAAGGGGATGACCTTGACAATCTGGTCGCTTACCGCCTGTAGTGGATTTCGTTTATTATTTGCGGTTGTTAACCTCATTAATACATATTGATCTCATTTCTGTTACATTTTTATTGAAACGGGGACATTTTTTTTGCAACGATTCGTTATTTTCTCTTATGTCACAAAACCGATTCTCTTCAGAATCTGGGCGTCTTCTGTCATCCTGCTATATAGCCGTTATATTTTTATCGTCAATATTGGTTATGATAATTCACTTCTCTGTCTTACCTTTGTTTACATTAATTTTCAGATTTCTCCTCTTACCGACAGACGCATTCACAATAGTATCTACAGCTCATCTTCACTATCTTAACCCTGCAAACATCGAACACCCCTTACTACATCCATGACCGCTTTTCCTACTTCATGACTATACGAAATAAGTATTCCTTTCTTTGGTTCTGGCATAGCCTCATCCATAAAGATGTTAAGATCCATTGGACTCACTTTATTAAAGAAAATGGTCGCGATTCCCTCTATATTGTTGCACTTTTTAATCATATACATTTATTAACTTTCAATCACCTACTACAACATTTTCCTCAACTATTACTTAATAGCAGGTACCGTTACCAATGACGATATTTAAAGTTCCTCAGTAGAAGAAGAATGTAGTGTGACGAGTTTGTACCGCCTTCTGTGTACATTGCTATGACTCACCAGGCCAATCCTGGACTTGTATATCTTTTCACGTGTCGAACACGTCAGATAAGGATATGGGGCCGCTGGGATCCCTTCTCTAATGTATCACACTCCGCACGATGCAGTAATCATATCCACTTAAGGATATTCATGATATACGTTTTTATATATTTTCTCTCATCTTACCCACTCTGTTCTCCCGTGAATCCATCTGCCCTACTTTTACTAATACAAATCTTAAGACACGTACAGTAGGCGCTGTATGATTATTTTTTTCCTTTGAGAAAGAAAACACATGACCAGTACCGCATTCTTTTATTGACTATTTAATATTTCTTCTATCACATTCCTGCTGATTTCGCAATCTTGATTTAGTGAGAATGAAAACATTTGTGAGCCAATTCTCTTAGTCTGTCTAAAGAGATCATTAACTCATTGAGGTGCCGTATCCTCATTTCCAATCTTCTGTCATGTTTTGTTCATTATTTTTAGTATGTCGCCACCCTTTTTATAGTTTATATAAACTGCTTCGTATTAAATGATTTGTGACTTGGAGAATGGAAAATCTCTAACCTTGAGTGGGTGTGGTCAGTCTGAGTGGCTTACGTGGCATTTTTTTCCACAGTACACCAAATCACGTTCCTTTGTATGTTAACTGAACAATATGGTTTTTGTAAATGTGGTTTATCTAAGATACATTGTTCCTAGTCACATTTTATGAATGGGGCTGTAGTTATTGTTTATGCGGACGTGCACAAACATATTATCGAACTTCTGTTTGTTTAAAGAGTCAGGTGGCTTATTACACCATAGATTTTTAAACATGTTCCTATAGAAAAGCTATCCACAGTCTTCAACAACTCTGCGGTCAATTACCTTTTCCAGCCCTTAAGATATTTGAAGTAATTGTGAATTATGCTATCAAAATGTTTTACACAAGTCTTTTTTTGCAGTTTCTATATTTGCTTAAATGATTAAAACAAGTCAGCTTTCATTGCTCAATGATTTATGATATGATTAAACCGATGCCGTTTTATTTAATATCTGGAAATATTTCAATAGTTTGCGAAAAAATTTCCATAGACATTCTATGAAGAAAAATTTATGGTAGCATTCTCTCTCTCTCTCTCTCTCTCTCTCTCTCTCTCTCTCTCTCTCTCTCTCTCTCTCTCTCTCTCTCTCTCTCTCATCATAGTCTCGAAAGTCTCTTTAGTGCCTTGTAACTACCACCGCTTCTAAATACCATTCCATTTGAACGTTAAATTACAAAAATCAGGTATGTTAGTAAAAGATTCGTTTTATAAAAATGTCTTTTTTTTCTTTCAAAGGGTTCGTTTAGGAAGAAAAAAAAAACATTATAGAACCGCTGTTAACCGGGTACGACCAGCTACACCCGCTATATGGGTGCTCCTCACTGCCCGCAATGCCCGTAAGGCTCTTATATAGGCTATAACTCACATTCTCTCAAATGGACACTTTACTTTGTTTATCTTCGATAACGACGTTAGATTATCTAAGGTCCATCAACTACATCCCTTAAATGGCCAAATGATCATTCTTCTCTGGCAGAGATCTATATGTATCGATTTTGTAATTACCGTATAACAGGTTAGCAACAAAACATCGTGACATACCTGCCTCTGGGAGATCATCAATAAAGCGTCCGATTTCCTCATGCAAGTGCTTCACGTCACGAAACGGTCTGTATCGCCACACCGCGGCTGCACACAGGGAGCAGTGCTCAATCACATTTCCAAACACTTCAATGAATTGCTCATAGTCCATACCATTCACCTCCGATATGTCTCGTGCTCTGGATTCCATCTCGTCACCTGTAAGGCTCCACAACAAGTGAGTGGCTGTGTTGGTGGACCAGCCTGTCCACTTCTCTTCGAGTTGCTTAGCTTGTCCTTGGTAAGATGCAAAGCATCTTAAGCCATAGAAAACGGGAATAGGAAATTGGACTAATGATGGAGAGACTAATGTAATTAAAAAAAAAACATTTTGTAGTGATTAAACTGAAGTAACTGACGGATAGACTAATATAATTAACAGAAAAAAATTTAATTTGACTAAACTGAATTAATTGACGGAGAGACTAATGTAATTAAAAGAAAAATATTTTATAGTGACTAAACTGAATTTACTGATGGAGACTAATGTAATTTAAAGAAAAACATTTTATAGTGACTAAACTGGATTAAATGACGGAAAGACTAATGTAATTAAAAGAAAAAAATATATAGTGATTAAACTGAATTTACTGATGGAGACTAATGTAACTAAAAGACGAACATTCTATAGTGACTAAAATGGATTAACTGATGGAGAAACTGGTGTAATTAAAACAAGAACCTATTATAGCGATCAAAACCAAACCAATAAAGAGGTCTTGCTACCTTTAACTGTAATATACAATAATTTCACAATCTCTTCTGAATGCCGAAGAATAATTTCACAATATGCTTGGGCCTACAATTCAGATGAACTCTGGATTAAATGATACAGATATTAGGTCGTAAAACAGTCGTTCATTTATTCCTGTCAATAAACATTTTCTATTTTGAACGGGATGGATTACACAGGGTTGCTCACCTAAGGGAATAAAATACCATAACAAAATTGGAAAAAGAAATCTAGTAGAAAAATGAAATGTTGTCTTTCAAGGTGTTCGCATATTTGGTCATTTAAAAAAAGCTACGGTTGTTGATACTATCATTTATTTGCCATTTTTTAAATTATTGTATTTTTATTGACGCCGCTTAAATTTTATATTGTTATGTATTTAAAACCTGTACTTTTATCATTCGTGAAAATGCTTACCTAAAGTACGTTAATAAACTTCTCCCTTTCAGTATAAACGGACCTGCGCCTGGTTAGATGCTACAGCAAATCCTTAATAAAACAGGCAATCAGACAGAAGGAAAGATAAGGTAAGATAATCATTATCATTAGTTAACTTCTGAATTAATGTATTCCCCTCCACATTACTCCCTTTTTATCATAAATTTTGATATGATGTAATTTTGTATAGGCAACGATGTCAGAAAATCTTCTACCGCTTGAGGTTTGTGTGAACAGTTCCTGATAAGATTAGTAACCATGATACCACTTAACCTCGTAGACCCGTTGCACCATAGTTAGTAGACATGCGTTAAGCCAACATTGCGTAATTCATAATGTTGTTACCTTAATCTGTTACGGATTAGTTGTCAGGTACAACATGAATTTTGGATATTTTGCTCTCTCTCTCTCTCTCTCTCTCTCTCTCTCTCTCTCTCTCTCTCTCTCTCTCTCTCTCTCTCTCTCTCTCTCTCTCTCTCTCTGGTATAGCTCAGACCCGATCTTACGAAAATCAAGTAGAGAAGGGAAATACGTTGGAAGATATTATTATAGGTGCCAAGAAAAGGAAATCAGAAACATAAACGGAATTCTTACTCCGTGCAGTTAAAATTTTTCATTAAAACGGTAAATGCCTGGCAACATTTACTCCAGTATTATTACCCTTTTAAAAACGGATATATTAACGTAAATGATTGATATTACGGTCACCAACTTGTAAAAGATAATGACAAAGTAAGGTAAAATTACGGTCCGTCTGTATTTTACTGAATTACGGCTGTGAACAGTATATTTTTACGGAGAATATCCGATTAAAATTAACGGTGTAGAGAGAAAGAAGCAATTGCTGATCCATACAATTAAAAAAATGGATAATTTCCAAAGGAATCTTGAATGAGTACTGTGGAAGGTCTTGAAAATTATGAGATAAATTCCCCAAAGCTGGATAAAATTTTGGCCATAATAGTTTTAGAAAAAAAAAGGTAGAGAAGCTATTCAGAGGAAGAGACAAAAGGATTTGTCCATAGAACTTAACGTAGGTCTTTAATTGGACGAATTGCTTTTTATATTTTTCGATCGAAGAGGGAAAAATGATAAAATGTTTTTGACGTCCCAAAGATGTACAGTACGTGTCAGGAAAAAATTTAAGAAATGGCAATAAAATACCGTAGAGGATTTACACTGTTAACTTATGTCATCGCGAAGAATGACTCTTATATAACTTGGAAGAAGGGATAGGTTTCGTTGAGGTTCAGATATTATAACTAATGAGCTCTCTCATACCTCGGTTATTATTATTATTATTATTATTATTATTATTATTATTATTATTATTATTATTACTTGTTAAGCTACAACCCTAGTTGGAAAAGCAAGATGCTATAAGCCAAGGAGCTCCAACAGGGAAAATAGCCCAGTGAGGAAAGGAAACAAGGAAAAATATAATTTTAAGAAGAGTAACACTAAAATAAATATTTCCTATATAAACTTTAAAAACTTTAACAAAACAAGAGGAAGAGAAACAAGACAGAACAGTGTCCCCGAGTGTTATCCTGGGTTAAAAGATTCCCTATAGTCTGGAGATGAATTCGATATAGTATGGCATCTAAATGAGAAGTCGGCTTAAGTCAAAGCACGTTTGTTCATATATGATATAAATATTGGTTGACCCAGAGTATTGCATAAGGAATACCGGAGATTGTGCTCCTTTATTATTATTATTATTATTATTATTATTATTATTATTATTATTATTATTATTATTATTAGCTTAGCTACATCCCTAGTTGGAAAAGCAGGATGCTACGAGGCCAAGGGCTCCAACGGAAAAATAGCCCAGTGAGGAAAGCAAATAAGTAAACTACAGGAGAAGTAGTAAACAAATGAAATAGAATATTTTAGAACCCGTACCAACATTGAAATAGATCTTTCATATATAAAGTATAAAAAGAGACTGTTTTCAACCTGTTCGACACAAAAACATTCACTGTAAGTTTGAGCTATTGATATCTAAACCAGGAATAAGAAATTTAATAGCCCCTAAGTACCTGTTCAACAAATTAAGATGGGATTTGGCAGTTGAAGAACAGACAGAAGAGCAATACTCGAAAAATGCTAAATGGCAGTATTATTTTTTTTCTTTTTTTTTAGAATAGATTGATTTTGAAATACTTTCTCAATAAACCAATTTTTTGGTGCAATTGAAGAGGAGGCAGATCGATTGTGTTTCTCAAAAGTAATTTTGCTGTCGAGAATCACACCTAAAATTTTAAGAGTCATTATTATTATTATTATTATTATTATTATTATTAATATTATTATTATTACTTGCTAAGCTACAACCCTAGTTTGGAAGGTAGGATGCTATAAGCCCAGGGGCTTCAATAGGGAAAATAGCTCAGTGAGAAAAGGGAACAAGGAAAAATTAAATATTTTGAGAAGAGCAACAATATTAAAATAAATATCACTTTATAAACTATAAAAACTTTAACAAAACAAGAGGAAGGGAAATAATATATAAGATAGAACAGTGTGCCCGAGTGCATCCTCAAGCAAGAGAATTCTAACCCAAGACAGTGGAGGACCATTGTACAGAGGCTATGGCACTACCCATGATTAGAGAACAATGGTTTGATTTTGGAGTGTCCTTTTCCTAGAAGAGCTGCTTACCATAGCTAAAGAGTCTCTTCTACCTTTACAAAAGGGAAAGTGGCCACTGAACAATTACAGTTTCAGTAAGAAGAATTGTTTGGTAATCTTAGTGTTGTCAGGTGTATGAGGACAGAGGAGAATATGTAAAGAATAGGCCAGACTATTCGGTGTGTGAGTGTATAGGCAAAGGGAAAATGAACCGTAACCAGAAGGATCCAATGTAATACTATCTGGCCAGTCAAAAGACCCCCTAACTCTCTAATGGTAGTATCTCAACTGGTGGCTGGTGCCCTGGCCATCCTACTACCTACAGAGTTATAGAAATGTTATCAATGCTGAGATCTGGATATTGAGGAGCCACGGTCCTCGGCGTACTTACTTGAGTTTTGTTAGGGTTCAACTTCATCCCCCATAATCCGCACCATGTACTAATTTTAACTAGATCTCTGTTAAGGACTTCAATAATCCCAGATCTACATTCAGGAGATGGAATTAATGCAGAGTAACAACATCTGCATATGCAACGAGCTTATTTTCCAGGTCAAACCACATGTCATGTGTATTCTGTATTGTATGAAAAGTTGTGGGCCAAGAACACTACCCTGAGGTACACCAGATATCACATTCCTATGCTCACTGTGGCGTCCATCAACAATATTTGTTTGCGATTTATTCTATTACTTTAAAAAATTCAATAATGATGCTTAGAAAAGACCCACCCACTCCCAACTGTTTGAGTTTGGAAATGATGACCTCATGATTAATGCAGTCAAAACCAGCACTAAAATCAAGGCCAATCATATGAATTTCCTGACCACAATCTAGGGATCTATTAATAGCATTAAAGATTGTAGGAAAGGCATCACATGCTCCAAGGCCTTTACGGTATCCCAATTGCAAACGAGGGAACGATGGTTAACTTCAGAAAGCGTATTTAGACGTTTAATAAGGGAGTTATGGAAATTGGGTGGTAATCAGCTGGTAATGAGCTACCACAAACACCTTGACATAATGGAGTAACATTACCAATTCTCCGACAAGTGCTAAAAGAACACATTCTAGCTAACTTGAAGAAAATAACAAATAACTGTGGTGCTAAAAAGTCTGCAGCCTTTATATATATAAAAGAATGAAAGATACCATCTGGGTTTACACTTTCTTATGCATTAAGGTCCATCAAGAGAGCTTTAATTTCAGGAGACCGAAAAGCTCAACTAGTTGATTTAGCCTCAGGAAAACAGGAATGGGGAAAATCAAGTTTTCATTACTCTGCTTGCTGTCAAACACAGCCAAAAGGGTTGCCTTTTCCTTTGAACAGTGAGTGACAGCCATTTGGTTTAAGTAAAAGAGGAACTGTTGTATCTACAACAAAGAGTGCAGATTTAAGGGTAGCCGACCACTTATGATTCTGGGCTCTACCAGAAAGGGTTTCTTTTATTGTTAGATTAAGCCCTTTTCAATGAAAGTATAAACTGAGCAAAAGCTCTTAGCTGAGTATAATTACTCCAAGTCATACCTGATCAGTCACTCTTCGAAAGATGATAGGGCACCTGCTTCTCCAAATAAATATTTCCACAATCATCAATGAACCAGGTCTTATCTTTCACACTAGAAATGATACCCTTATCAATTATGTTGACCAGGTTCCCATTCAAAAGAACAACAGGCTCATCACTATACAACTGTAACAAATTCAAGTTCAAAATTCAAGTATGGCACATCAGGGATACGCTGTTCAGTCTTCACTTATAATGAAATCAAGGCATGATCAGATGCCCTAACTCGAGAACCAATCTTACAAGCCAGTGTAAACTATGTCCAAGCAGTTACCAGAACTTTGAGTAGCATCACTTATGGTTTGTTCACAGCCTGATTCAGAGGCAAAGTCCAAAGCTCTTAAGCCATGGTGATTAGTTGGAGAAACCAAATTTAATCATTCCTTAAGGTGAACATTGAAATCACCAACAAAAACAAGAGTCCCTTCTATAATTTTTTTTGTATCTCAGCCATATTGGTAAGTAGATAATCGAAGATAGAATCATCCATGTCTGGATTCCGGAAGATCAAACACAAATAGAAGTTGTTATGCCTACCACAAACTTTCATTACCTGAATCTCATGACATCCACAATTATAACAGGACTTATAAAAATGCAAACATATAGGTTTCGTAAAACCCGTAATAAGGAATACCAGAGATTGCGCTCCTGTAAAGGTTTAAAGGTCAAAGGTGAATGGCAGTGGCAAGGGATAAGAAAATGACTTAAAGACTAACCATATGTACTATACATATGATACGTGCGCAAATGTATTCTTCATCAAGCTAGGACTAGCTCACAAGTATGGTGAGGTTGCAGACACTACTAGAAACTCTCGAGCTTGAGCGGGTCACCAACACACGTCCAGCAGAATTTCAAGCACTAACATTTCCAATAGACTAACACAACCTAGATAGTAGCCACTGTAGTGACCACTAGCAATTACTCTGTTATCTGGTAGTTAGAAAAAAATAAGTAATATTGAGAGGTGATCTCCAACTCTATTCTGAATGAGTTTGAGAACCATGGACCTCGTGATTAACAGTTAAAAACAGCTATTAAGCCTAGACTAGTCTACAAAATGTATGGTTAGAATCAGATGATTTCGATACCATATATGAAATATAGAATCTCATCTCATCATCTGGGTCCGTGCAAAGGCCAAACTGTAAACTAGGAATGTTGAGACGGCAATGGAACAGACCTCTACAGACATAACAAGGAGTAATAGGAGTTAAAAGCTACATTTCACAGGATTTCATTCATACTGTTTTACTTACAGTGAAATGTAGTAATTTCTCTATATTTGACTCACTTCAAAAGGCATTCTTTCAGTTTCGTCAAGACACTGCATTAATTAGAATTTGGAATGTTGATAAATAAATATTATTAAAGAATATTCAACAATTGACTTTTGCAGTAATTAGAGGTTCTTGTCTAAGAATTATGCTTTGTTCATTGTAGTTTATAACTTTTAGAAGTAATAGACATTTTTCATGTTGACTTTCTTTGTATTGATTTTTTTAGGTAATCCATGTACACTACTTGCAGTTTTTAAATCTCAGAGAGTGACAATTGTGGAGAAATTTGTGTGTTTTTTATTCAACTGTTGAATGGGAACATGTTTTTTCGGGAAAGTCTCCCTACGTCAAGGTAAAGATCAGCAGGGGAGGAAAAGGAGTGCTATCACTTATGGCACAAACACCCTGCTAATAACTTTGATGACGTAGTTCACGAACCTTCACTCTAAATGCAAAAACAAACTGTACTCTGTCCAGAGGCCTGAAAACTCCACACGTGAAAAGAAATGTAATTTGATGGCATAAACTAGCTTTGTTAGGTCTAAGGTCATCTACACTCTTAGGCTCTGTTTCGGCTCCATCCCAGGGACCCCAGGTAGATGCTGGATAGGAATTTCACGTTAAGTAATTTTTGAGACAATGGCAATGGATGGGAGCAGTGATGTATTGTAAAGTAAAAGTTGAAGATATGGATCTTTACCTTCGAAGCATTGAGATTAAATACTAAGTCACTCGCTAACACACTATTACTTTTAGGTTACTTGAACATACTTACTCCTTCCAATATATCAGGTGTACTGTCCTGAGATTATATATTCATAATAGACATGATCAAATAGATGATGGAGTAAAATTACGAAGGTGTAATTAACATAATCTTGCTTTATTATACAAATTTACATTGAAGGAAACGGACATCTTAACATCAAGTAAAAAGCATCAAACAAACAAAATTTAATAAAAGAAATTCAAATCAAAAGGCAATAAAAATATGCATGACTCGAGGTCTCTTGTAATGATTGATGGTTGAAATGGGGTCGGACACGCGGCCTTGTGAGCCAGAGACTGGACTAGTCTCTAAAACAGAAGTTATATGCAAAACCTGTACACAGAATCCCACGCACACAGCCCAAATTATGTTAAAACCCAGCTAAACCTAAATCAAGTAAAAATTAATCTAAGCCCCCACCCTTAAATGGCTGTTATAGCTTGTTGATTGTAAATTGCCATTGACCGAATAGTTTGCACGGTTTGTACCCTTGACTGGCCCACCCCTGGAATCCTCGCTTTCGGTAGATAGGGTTTCCCTGGCTCGTCTTCTTCCCTATCTCCAGCCGACAGGTCCTGGTGGGAGTCAAGTTGTGGGGGGTGGGGGTGAGCCGGAGGTGCACAGATTCACTGACCAGGTTGGTCAGCCGGTCACAACAGTTACTATGGCTCCTGTACGAATGGGGTAACTCTTGGGTCGCGTGGGTTCACCTGTCTTCATCTTTCAAAACAGGTGAGAGTCGTTGTGCGTAGAATAACGCAATTGGGGTGCCATATCGGGACTTTAGGGCAGGGCAATGTATAGCTATAAGGAGTGAGGAGGCAGGATTTTGTTCAAAGTACTGAGAGAAATCTTGCTGCTCTAAAGGAATATACATATACAATAATCCTACCTATTCTGGCTTGCTAAAAATGGATAACTTAAAGTATCAATTAGCCATTGGCTGGTGCGATGGACATGCATTTTAAAATTAACAGACTTGAATTAGTACTGAGAGATAAAAGCTGCATTCAAGTCAGTAGTATTAAAATTATGTTCAAAACCAGTGTAATGATTTATTTCGACTCATGTAGTTTAAGGAAAGAACCATCGGATGCTGGCGTAAGGCTTTTGCTGTGCGTTTCTACCCTGTGACGTCACGAGCATGGCGTACGCTAATGTCAACAAGTGTAGTTAGTTTAAAATAGTTCTCCCGATGTTTCCGTAAAGAAAACGTAAAGTAAGTGTGGGAGCGATTGTTTAAGGGGTAACAACAATAGGGAGAATAGAAGTGAAGAAATATTTTTTTCACTACAATCATGCTAACATTATTCAGAAGTATCGGGGAAACAGCAATAATATCCATATATAGCATTGTCTTAGTCATAATTTTTATGAAATATTTCTACATTCTGCACTTGAATGACGTTGGCATTTAATGCATGATCTCAAAAAAGCGACTAAGGACCTAAATAATTTTTTTTTTATGAGGATAACTGTCAATTACTATTTTAAGGGCCATCGAAAGACTATCTTTGTAAGACTTGATTAAGAAACATGGCTTCCATAGTATTGATTATACACCGCGAATAAAAAGAAAAGCAAAGCTGAAAGGAAATTTATATATTCTTCGAAATTATATATGTATTATGAAGGCCTATTTAGTAGCAATTTATTGCGACAGTTTTCGTGTATGATTATCTAACGTGATTGCAATTATTTCACGGCACGTGGTCTACTGCAGGCATAACTTCAGGCCTTTTGCAGAACTACTTCGACCTTTAGCTCTAGCCACTTTTGGTCATCTACTTTACTTCTGTTACCCGTTTCTTTCTTCCATCTCTGCTGTTCAAATTCTTAACTTTTGCTTCATAGTGAAATTAGAGGATCTCACCAGTTAAAATTCGACACTGAATGGCCTCCCAGGTCACAGTGTCTGGTCGTATGGCCCATATTCACATATTCAATACAACCTAATGTGATTTTAATTATGTGGCATTCTAAAGGCATTAATCTATGCATTCGTTATGCGAGTGATGTTGTAGTTCACATAAACGTAAGTAAAAGCGCACATTGTGCTTATCAAAACACACTTCAAAATTGTCAGAATCAGTCAGGAAAGAGAATTAAATTGGTGATATGATTACGTGTGTTACACCTTGGATATGGTGGGGGAAACCCCTTAGTTAAGAGTGCGCCTATGAAGGAAAATATTCAATTTAGATTCCACGAGCACCGTATATTTTAAGTCAAAATTCCTAACATGAACACTCAATTCTATCCATAGAAATTTAGAATATCCTTGAAGACATGCACAAGCCATCGTCTGTGACAAGTGTTGTTCCTTGTTCCAACATTCTAAATATTCTATAATGTTTCCTTATATATTTGCCCATAACTATGAATGAGTCATTATGTTACTATGATTTTTATTTTGGTTAGTCTTGCTTGGCAAATTAACCACTAGGGCTTATGCTTCCTTAATATCCTTGCATATTAATTAACTGTGATTAAACTGTTAGTTTAGGTAGTTTTCATTGATAATTCTTTTCATGGAAAGGTTATTTTAGTTTGAAAAAAAAATTTTTTGTAGTTATTGCTCAATGTTCCTGGTTATCCACCTTTCCTTTCTGTAGGGTGTTAATTCAACAAGTGTTATGGTAATGAGTAATGAGGAGGAGAGAATAGTGGAACGTTTCAAGCTTAGATGCTCTAAGGTGAAAAAATTTGCAATTTTAGAATCTGCTTAATTTTAAATATGAATTTAAGGAATTTAAACATTCTTGAATACAACTGTACGGGCAGATCAGATATGAATTTTTCAAAGTATACGGAAGTTATTTTAGTTAATCTATTTATACTGGCTTTACTATATAAAGAATAATTGCAGTATGTTATCAGATTATTAGACATTGATGTGTGGTCGACTACAACAGTATAAGTTGAACCTAGCTCCTATAATTGGTGCTTATGCCTTCAGTAATCTTTAGAACATTCGTTCACTGCTGTACAATACCATTTTACGCCACAACACACATGCGTATATATATATATATATATATATATATATATATATATATATATATATATATATATATATATGCGTAAAAATCACAAGAAAGCGTAATGCTCAGATGCAAAATGAAAATATGAAATATAAGATTAAGTCCTGAATAACTTCGAAATACTTCTTCAGAGGATTGATTTATTGAACAAGGTTTCTTTACATTTTATAAGGTACAGTAAACATATGAACATACATAGAGAGATTTATAGAACAATTACATGTCGATAATGA
>NC_090759.1:21035771-21063271 GCF_036898095.1 Palaemon carinicauda
GTTAAGATGTTCCAAATTATATATATATATATATATATATATATATATATATATATATATGAGAGAGAGAGAGAGAGAGAGAGAGAGAGAGAGAGAGAGAGAGAGAGAGAGAGAGAGTATATATATATGTATATTTATATATATATATATATGTTAATATATATATATATATATTTGGGCTCAAGCCATGTCGTCCTGATGGAAGTTCCTTAAAGTAGCTTCCTAAGGGATATATGTACTACAGTGATATTCCCAGAGAATTTTACCTTTACATATCCAGAATTCTAACACCTGGTGCGAATATCCTTAAATTTTCTCTCAAGGATATCGCATAATATCAGAGGACGTATTCTTGACACGCCACATAGCAATCTGCACCCCTAATAGCATTTACGCTTCGAGGAGGTGTGGCAGAATAGAAGGGGAGCCGTATCAAGGTACCCCCAACCCCCGTTCTTGTGCTACTATTGAGTATGACAACAGCGCCATCTCCATGATGGCGGACATTCCTTATTTTGTAGCGATTTCACTCGGTGGTATTCCCTGTTGATCTAACTTTTCGATTGTTTTGCCAGGATTATAATTATGTTTTCTCCATCTTCTTCCGCCTCTGGAAAGTTGAGTATTGGGTCTTTACAATGAGTATATTTTAGCTCCTGTTTCACAATGAAATTAGAGTAATTTATTGTGCCCAAGAGCTAGGCCTGTTACTGGAGGCGCCATGGGCGCCGCCGTTCGTTAGGCATGTGTTATTTAGTTAGCAGAATGACTTTCTAGTTTTAAATGGCATTAATTAATTATTTTAATTATTTAGCTATTTAGGCAATTATACTTGTAAAGATATTGATAATGTGCATAATTTTCCTTCCATGTCGATCGTATAGTTAGAGTTTCGGTGATTTAGGTAACCAAGATCTCGACTCGCCTAGATAACCTATCCTAGGCGTTTTATTATACGTTCAGACATTTCCCCGGTTACCCTCGTGTATTGTTTTTCAATTCAAGTGGAGACTGATACCTCCTAGAGGGTAGTAGGACAGAATGCCTAATGACATAATGCCTAAGGACATAATGCCTAAGGACAAAATGCCTAATTCCTCAACATGGACAAAATGCCTAACAGACATAATGCCTAACGGACAAAAGGCCTAATGGACAAAACGCCTTCCAGGCAAAATGATCTTATTTAGCATTTTTAAGTAAACTATTCGAGATTAGTAAAGATCTTACCGTTAAAACCCATATAACTTCCTAACAAGCTGTTGTTCATTTTATTTAGCATTTCTAAATAAATTATTTGAGATTATATGGTTAAAACCAATATATATAACTACCCAATAAGCTGTTTTTTATTTTATTTAGCATTTCTAAATAAATTATTTGAGATTATATGGTTAAAACCCATATAACTACCCAATAAGCTGTTGTTTATTTTACTTTTCTTTTTGCACTTTGAAAGGCAGAAAGAACTTACACTTCTTTTCCTAAAACAAATTTCTTTATCAATCATTTGAAAAATTCAGGCAACTTACAATAATGATGTAGGTTTCAAAGGACTGTGGCACATAATCTTTGAATTTTCTTCAATTCCGGTAAATAACCTATTCATGATTAGATAAATTTATATTCATTCTGTTTTATGTTTTTAAAGAAAACTAAGATTATTTAATTTGTATTATGTTTTTGAGGAGTAATTGTTTAATAAGAAACACTTTTGTTACATTTTTTTTTTCTCTATCCTTGAGTTCCTTGGATATTTCATATCTTATAAACATGTTATCTATAAGTCCTCCTTAATACCAAACATATCATAAACAAACTCCAACAAAGAGTCATTAAATTTCATAGCAGTATGAAGTAAACTAAACCGCCTTGGCCGAGGTCAGTATTCTACAGTGATAAGCTATCTACTTCACTTTTTTTCTTATTACTTTTCAGATGTTTTGTCCATTAGACATTTTGTATGTTAGGCATTTTGTCCATTAGGCATTATGTCTGTTAGGCATTTTGTCCGTGTTGAGGAATTAGGCATTTTGTCCTTAGGCATTCTGTCCTTAGGCATTATGTCATTAGGCATTCAGTCTGCTCACGCTCCTAGAGTTATATGAAACATTACACGTCTCCATGGAGATTCAAGGGTAATCTCTTTTTCCCTCTGAGTGTAGCTTCAGGCTACAACCCTAGTGGTCGTGCCATGAATTTTATTCAGACATGACTAGCCTAGGGTTTTTCCTGTCTCTTCCCTTAACTGCTGGTTGTGGTACACCAGCAGGTTTTGGGATTCAGTCAGAATCTCAGAGTATTTAGTCTTGTGTCGTTGACCTGCCGGCAGGGTGAATGGGTTAGTGTTTCTCAACGTGGGCCATATGGCCCCCTTGGGGGCCATGAGAATTTTTCAGGGGCCACAAGACAAAATTGGAAAAATGGGGGGCCATGGGGGGGCCACAGAAAATTTAGGACCCACAAAATATATAAATGTGTAATATTTTGAAATAAATCATTATTATGCTTCGAATATTCTGTTTATCATGCTTGACTTTAGTTTAAACATCATTCAATTCAATATACAGTACCAGGTAATTTTTGCAGACAGTGAAATATGTGCCTGCTATGTATGACCTCACTCTCAAATGAAAGTATGCGTCCCAGCAAACTGAAAAAGCATCTGGAGACTGCACATAAAGGCAAGAAAGACAAGCCGCTAGATTTCTTCAAAAAATTACTTGATGAGTTCCAAGGAAGGATGACAGTGAATCATATGTTTACCCAAAAAGTGGCAAAAGTAGATAGAGGGATGTTGGCTTCTTACAAGAGAGCAAATTTGATTGCAAAAGCAGGTAAGCCTCATACTGCTTTCAACAGTCATCAGAGTCCACAAGAGGTAACTAGTGTTATTCCTCTGAGCAACTCCTCAGTATCACGCCGCATTGATGAGATGGCAGCTGATGTTGAAAGCCAATTAGTCTCAAAACTGCAGGTGAATGAATTCTCGCTTCATCTCGACGAATCAACTTTACCTGATAATTTTGCTCTTCTGGTGGCATTTGTCTGGTTTCTTGATGTTCATGAAATATGTCAAGAAATGCTTTTCGCATTGAAATTAACGAATGACACTAAAGGTGAATCCATCTTCAAAAAACTTGAGGTCTATTTTGAGGGGAATAACATTACACTCAAGAACATTGTGGCTTGTGCAACAGATGGCGCTGCTGTTATGATTGGAAGGTATCAGGGATTCAGTGCTTACTTAAAAAAAGCTGTTTCTAATGTCGTTTGTGTGCACTGTGTTGTTCACTGGTAGCACCTGGTTGCCAAAAACCTAGCAGGACGTCTGCATGAAGCACTTGGGCATGTTATCAAGGCTATCAACTTGATAAAAAAATAGTGCACAGAAAGATCGCCTCTTTCAGCAATTATGTGAAAAGAACAATGAAGAATTTGAAAATGCGTTGCACACTGAAGTCAGGTTTTAGTTCAAAACACTTGAAATATTAAATAATTTCACATTTAAATAACCTTAACCTGAAATTACAAGGAAAAGGAAACTGCTTTACGCATTTTAAAAGAAGTGCTGTCATCTTTTCACCTAATTGCTGAAAGAGGCGATCTTTCTGTGCACTATTTTTTATTGCACTTAGGGAGTGTTATCTCTTTCTTTAGTGGGACAGAACTTGGACAGAAACTTGTTGATGCAAAGAGTGACATCTTATACCTGTCAGACATATTTGAAAAGCTAAATGTTCTGAACAAAGAGCTTCAAGGAAATAACTCCACCCTGTTTTCCTGCTAGGAGGCAATGACTGCATTTAAAGGGAAACTCAAGCTGTTCTGATTGAACCTTGGAAGACGAGAGTTTGCACAGTTTCCTTCCTTAGCAGTTATATCCACCAAACTGCTTGATGATGACCTAGCAGTGAATGTTGACCATCTGAAGCAGTTGCATAATGATATGGAAACTCACTTCTCTGACCTACTGCAAATGACTGTGCCACACTGGTTTGTGGATCCCTTCATTGTTGATGTATCTGAAGTTGATGTCACCCTACAAGAATGTCTCATTGAACTTCAAAATAACACAACAGCTCAAGCAAGGTTCAAGCATGGAGGACACCAGAAGCTGTGGATGAATCAAGATATGTATAAGTAGTACCCAATACTCTGGAAAGATGTGAAGTTGCTCTAACTTGCCTTTCCCACATCTTACTTGGTTGAGACTGGTTTCAATCGGGTGATGTGCCTGCTGTCAAAGACACGAATTCGCCTTGACATAGAAAAAAAAAGAGGCAATTTACGTCTCGCTCTAACAGCTTTCAAGCCAAACACTGACAAGTTGGCAGCCTTGCATCAGTCACAGGGATCCCACTGAAACCTTTCAAGATAAAGCCAATTGTACCTACATGTATTCCTTGTTTTGTATTCCTTTTGTAAATAAATAAGTATTCAAATAAAATATTTTTCTAATTAATATTGTTATTTGATTTATACCTGAAATTAGTGTTTTGAGTACATGGTACTATTCAAGCTAGAACCATTAATAGACCTACTTCCCTAGGCGTATTAAGGTGATGGACGGATGGCGGGTGCTGGGGGGGGTGCATTAGAACTCAAAGTTGGCATGGAGGGGCCACAAGAACTTGCACTGGATTGAAGGGGGCCACCACCAGAAAAAGGTTGAGAAACACTGGGTTATAGGATACCATCATTCCCCTGCCGGCTAGGCTGCCGGCTAGCCCTCCCTAGCCGCACTTGAAGTAGTGGTAGGATACCATCTTCTCCTTGCGACTAGAAGACTAGTCCTGTGCCGCAGTTCCCTAGGCTGAAGAGAAGTATTCTTCTTTTGCCTAGGATGGCGCAGCACTGGAACTCTGTTTCTCCCTTGTTGAGAGGAGGTGGCAATGCCGCCATCCCCTTAACTGTGTTGGCAGTCTCTAGGTTGGAGAACTGAGACTCTCCTGTCACCTAGGATACTGCCGATACTGAAACAGAGTTTCTTTTAAAAAGGTGGTAGGACTGACATTTTTGCAAATTCCTTTCACACACTATACAGGACCCTGTTCCCCATTGGACCGGCATCCTGCAACCTTACCATTGCCAGTGGGTTGCCGGAGCCGGCCAGACTCCCTCTCTAGACCTCTGTCCTGCTGGTGGTGGCTATGTTAGCTGCAGGCAGCCATGACAACTGTCGGCAGCCATGTTGAATGTCAGTAACCATATGTCTTTCAACTGCTGGCGGCCATGATGGTGGCTGGTGGTAATGCATACTGCCAGTAGCCACATCATCTATCGGCAACTATGAGGCTGGCGGCTGCCGGCAGCCATGATGGCTGTGAGTGGGAAGTCCCTTCTGTTACCAAGGTTCTTCAGTTCTCCCTTGGACTACTACTACAGGTTCTGTTGCCGGAATACCGCCGGCCAGGCCGGCACAGATAAGTGCTGACTCAGATGGCAGCACGCCGACTGTAATGGTACTGCCGGAGGCTAACCTGCCGGCAGCGTATCAGCGGTACCTTGCCGGCAATAGTACTGTAGCTGGATGGAAGCCTGAATGGTATATTCTCCCCTTCCATTAGAACCTTCTTTCTGGAGAAAGGAAGTAAAATTAGACTTTTACATCCTTAATTATTGTATACATACATAGTAAGGAGTAGCCTTTACTCCATGCTATCTCTCTCTCTCTCTAGCTAGCATGCTGGATATGCCGGCTAGACCTAGCTATGCCGGCAACATGCCTGCTGAACTACAGTATATGTTATACAGGTATCCAGTATATCTGCAGTATAGAATATACTGCAGATAGAAAACTACTATATATATTATACTAGTAGTTATTTCCAATATATCTTGGGTATCCCTTCTCAGGTATCTGCTGAACCCAATCCCATATTGAATGAATATAATTTCTTCAATATCCTGATTAGAAATCAGTATTTGGATTACCCTACAATATTAAATATCATCAAGGCAGGGGTGATATACTCCTAACCCTTAAAGGGTAGAGCCTTTATCCTTAAGTCTCCCTGATCAGGAAACTCTATAATTTAATATTGTAAGGAAGGCTACGGCAAATAGGCTTAGTGGGATACACAAATATATGTCTTTATTTTCCCTAGCTGGACCGTGCTGTCAAAGACAGCATACTGACTGAACTACAATATATAATTGTACAATAACCAGTAAATATAGACATACTGCAAATAGAAAACTACAGTACCATTATACAGTAGTAATTTCTAACATACCTTGGGTACCCTTATGCGAGCATTCTGCTGGTACCGCTCCTATATTGAAAGAATAGTGTTTCTTCAATATTCTGATTGAGAATCAGTAATCCTGACCCCACAGTATTAACAATAAAAAGGGACAGTGAATTAGTACTTCTCTACCCCTAGGGGTAAGAGCCCTTCTAGTTGGAATTCCTTGATAGAGGAATCTCCATATAGTTAATACCGAGGGGAGGTAACAGCATTTGCTGGTAGGGGGTACACAAGTATGTGTCTCCTACTATCCCTCTATAGATTACTATCCTAAGCTATTCTGTCATAAATGACCTTTGCATATTGATTATCAGGGATATAATCCTTTGTATACTCATTCTGTTTTCCTTTCTTTACAGGAGGAACACCAGATACCTCGTGCCGCAGTCTTCTGCAAGGCCAAGAGTAAGTATTCTTACGGTCATAATAATTGCAGGTTTCATGCCTCCTGCAATATTATTTCCGGATCCCTACATTATTGGAACCTGCAGGTTTGCAATATATGTCGGACATTGATGTCCGAAGGTTTCGAGAATCCCAAGTCTACAGAGACTGGGGATGCAGCTCAATACAAATTGCGCAACTGGGTGAGAGGCTTCCAGAAAGTCTCTCCGGGACCTTACCTACCTAATGATGGGATGCTTAAGCTACTATTTCCGAAAGCAAGTAAGGAAATAGTGGTGCCTCAGTCACCAACTACATTCCCTGACGGCCAGGTGGCCTTTGGGAAGGAGGGCAAAAAGTGCCCCAGGGTAGAACTGGAAAATATCGTGTCGGAATTTCCTCCACCTATGCCGACTCTAGAGCCATCGACGTCGACATCTTCGTCTTCTACCCCTCTATTAGATAGAATGGAACAATTATGTATCCAAGTGAATAATCAAATAGAGAACTTTCGTAAACAAAACGAAGAGCAGGAAGTAAAACGCAAGATAGAGCATTGCAAAGCTTCTCTTGTCGCTTCCCAAGGGTCATTCAAACGACCCATGGATCAAGACCTACCAGCATGCTCCAAAACCAATCCCTGGAGGTTTGCGGAGCTGATGCCAATTTTAAATGGCAAACTCTACATCTTGGAGAAAATGGGTGCTGTTCCTTTGGACAAAATTCAATTTTGGCCAAGCTTTGATGCTTTCCCTAATTGTTTTGTTCGACTGAGGTATGAACCAAAGTCAAGAAAAGGAACGGAATCAAAGGAGGTCATGATACTCGACCATGATAAGGCACAGGCTATCCTATCAAGTAGCCTGAAAAAGGCGGGTTATTCAGAGTCGAAGGTATTCTCACTGGATAACAGACACCCTTCCTTTCTTGCTCCTGCTTCAATCTCATTCCCCTTTATGGGGAAGGCATTTACATCTGTTGCCAAAGCAGTGGAAGCGGGTAAGCCATGTCCTGAACTCGAGGAGTGCAAGCCTCTGTCACCAGCCTTTCCTAGACAGGAAAAGGACTGGAAGGAAGTCCATTTAACTTTCTCAGTAGGAAGATTAGATGTGGATGTCGCCAGTCGACAATTTAATGAACGTCTCCCTAAACTATCTGAGTTGCTCTTGTATAATGAACAAGAGACAAAGGGGAGACTTGCAGCCTCCCTTTCTCTACAAAACTACATAGAGTTGTGTTCAACCTACCGAAATACCCCAGACATGCTCATGGTCCTAGCCAAAATGCATATGGCTACCTTAGTGAAGGACCTTTACGCTTTTATGAAGGCTAGGAGAGCATGTATAGAGTTTGTGTTCGCTAGTGCAACAGTGAAACACGAAACAAGGAAGCTAATATCTTCCAACATCTGGGGTAAAGACCTCTTCCCACACGAGGTAGTTAGGAAAGTGATTAAGAGCGTCGCCATGGAGAACATAAGTCTTCTCCAAAAGTGGGGCATCTTCCATGGTTGTGGGTCCCCAACCTAAAAAGAAGACGGGAAATGCTGGAAATATCCGGGCTGCTCAACAACATCCCACAATTCCAGTGACCACGGTGCCACAGGCAGGTGGTCAAAAGTTTAAACTTACTGACTATTCAAACCAAGCCTAGAAATGGTTCAGGCATAAATGTACCTGGACGAGAGGCTGGGGTGGGCAGCACCCGAAGTGGCTGGTCTAAATGCATCCAAGGAAATGACCCGGTTCCCGGGACATCACGGATGCAAGATAAGCTTCTAGAAGTCTCGACTCCCTCCAGCTCAAGGGTTTCAATGGCTGATAAACCATTGAAGCCCGTGGTCACATCAACTCTCCTGTCCCTTGGGAATATAAAAGGAGATCGCGAGGTCTGTCAAGAGACTCAGGTAATCAGTCAGATTTCTAAGACGCTGACAGGGAGAAGCGCTGAACTCTCACCAGTTCGCAATAGTGACAGACCTAGTGCTAAGAGCACAGTGGAAAGATAAGTTAAGAGCCTGGAGAAAATACGCATCAAACGCTCGAAGAGATAAAAAAAGACCGATATCGATCCCTCTTTAATCGCTTCTCTAACAAAAGTTAAAGCACGAAAGTCCCAAGACTATGCTGATCCTATCATGAGTGGGGAAGCTCCCTCCACACAGCGATAATGAGATGTCACAATCGATAATGCTAAAGAATGTCTCATACAGTCTAGGTGAAGTTAACCATCCCTTTCTTGAAGGGATGGCACCTGTCAGCAGTTCATATACAGTTGATCCACAATGTGACTGTGGATGCTCTATTTCGGTTCAAGCCGATAGAGTTGGAATGGTCCATGGACGCAGACCTATTCCCTCCCAGATGGGAACAAGTCCCGGAACTGCAAATCAACCTCTTCATCACGAGTGTCTTCAAGAAACTACCTCGATATGTAGCCCCATACGAGGATCCTCTAGTGGGGTTGATAGACAGCATGTCTCTAGTATGGAAGGGATGGACTCAGGTGTACCTGTTCATCCCATCCAATCACCTGCTGAAGGTCCTCAACAGGCTCAGATACTTCCAAGGGGGAGTAGCTCTTTTGGCTCCCAAATAGCCCAAGAGCAATCTGTCCTCCTTAATGAAGGAACTGAAGCTGAGGCTGGCCCTAGTTCTGAACCTAGGTCTATTTCAGAAGGTTCAGAAATTAATTGCCTTCGTTTTATCACAGAGAACCCAAACCCTTCATTTCATGATTTTCTTACCCTAGCGGTTAGAAAAAGATTTGGGATCTCAGAAGGCAATATAGAATTCTTAGAAGAATACAAGTCTAAGTCAACTAGAAGACAATATGAGTCTTCCTGGAAAAAGTGGGTTGCGTTTGTGAAAGCAAAAGGACCGAAAGAAATTTCAGTGAACTTCTGTCTGTCCTTCTTTGTCCACCTTCATAATCAAGGTCTGGCGGCCAACACGATAAATACGTGCAAGTCAGCCTTGACTAGACCTCTTCTATATGCCTTTCAAGTGAATCTGGTGAATGAAATCTTTAAAAAGATTCCGAAGGCATGTGCAAGGCATAGGCCTGCAGCACCACCAAAGCCCATCTCTTGGTCTTTGGACAAGGTCCTACATTATGCCTCATCGGTGAACAATGAAGATTGTTCCCTTAAGGATATAACCCAAAAGGTTATTTTTCTGTTCGCTACAGCCTCTGGGGCTAGAGTTAGTGAAATAGTGGCCCTATCTAGGGACGAGGGCCACATTCATTTCACAGAAGCGGGAGAACTGAATCTTCCTTTCTTGCTAAGAACGAACTGCCCACTAAGAGGTGGGGTCCCTGGAGAATCTTCTCTCTGTAGAGTGTCTAAAGGTCTATCTTCGTAGAACTTCAGGCTTCAGGGGAGGACAGCTCTTTAAAGGAGAAACCTCTGGATCAAATTTATCCCTGAAACAACTAAGGGCGAAGCTCACCTACTTTATTCGTAGAGCGGATCCTGACAGTACTCCCGCAGGTCATGATCCGAGAAAAATTGCTTCATCACTGAACTTTTTTCAGTATATGGACTTCGAGCGACTTCGCTCATATACTGGATGGAAATCATCCAGAGTGTTTTACAAACACTATGCTAAGCAGGTCCATGAACTGAAGCATTATGTGGTGGCGGTAGGTAGTGTTTTAAAACCTGCCGTCTAATTCTGCGATGAACAGCTAATTGATTGGGACTATCAATTAAAGGGAGAAGGGGTCACCACTTTTAGGGTGACCTCCTTTATATAAGTGTTGCCATGGGGACACTAATTCTGTTCATAATCCCAGGTGTGGAATTATACAGATAGCTCTAGTGCTGTGTGTACGTAGTACACATTGTTGATAGGATGTAATCGGTACAGAGATCATGAAAAGAAACTTTACTGCATAAAAATTTTTTCTTCAATCTGAGAGTGGCAGTCATCATTTCTTTCCTTTCAAGAAAGAAATATAGTCTCTGTACTCGTTACGTGTATAATTCCATTGTCATACTACATTCGTTTTACTGGTTAACTCATTTAGTCATTTATTAGGAATAAATGTCTATTAGGATGTAGTGCATCCGAATTCGCCCAACAATTGCATGTATAAATGCCAGAGTTCTTTAACTTACTAAAGTAAGTATTCTTCATATAGTTGTATGCTCACAATTAATAGATATAAGAGACACTGATATTGATTCATCAATATATACAAACTATGAGACTGTTTGTATATTCAGTGTATACTTATGTTTGTCCATACAATATATGTTAACCTTGAGACCCCTTTTCTACTGTCTAGAATGACTTCCCTGTAGGAGGCAGGAAGCACTAACTTTGTTTATGATTAGTGATGATGACGGATAACGGTGACGTCATTTGTCTCAATTGGTCCCCATGACCATAGAAATGTTGTTCCAAGGTTAAGGCACTGATGAAAATCCCAGATACACTAATACTCTGGTATGCTTCCATCAAGACGACATGGCTTGAGCCCAAAAAACTGATTTTGAGCGAAGCGAAAATCTATTTTTGGGTGAGATGGCCATGTCGTCCTGATGGACCCACCCATCTCTTCTAAAAGAAAAGATCTTTACAGTATCCCTCCCGTTGTACTGTATCTATAGCACCGTGCTCAATGGTACAAGGAATGTCCGCCATCGTGGAGATGGCGTTGTTGTCATACTCAATAGTAGTATGAGAATGGGGGGTAACCTTGATACGGCTTCCCTTCTATTCTGCCACACCTCCTTGAAGCGTAAACGCTATTAGGGGTGAAGATTGCTATGTGGCGTGTCAAGAATACGTCCTCTGATATTATGTGATATCCTTGAGAGAAAATTTAAGGATATTCGCACCAGGAGTTAGAATTCTGGATACCTAAAGGTAAAATTCTCTGGGAATATCACTGTAGTACATATATCCCTTAGGAAGCTACTTTAAGGAACTTCCATCAGGACGACATGGCCATCTCACCCAAAAATAGATTTTTCGCTTCGCTCAAAATCCGTTATATATATATATATATATATATATATATATATATATATATATATATATATATATATGTGTGTGTGTGTGTGTGTGTATGTGTATGTACACAACAAACGAAGCCGTTTTAGCCCAATGAAGGACAAAGGCCTCGGACATGTCTGGAGTTTGGGCAGTTTTCATCACCAAGCTGGCCAGCTGCGGATTAGTGACGATCGGTCATTTGTCTGATCACTCAGCAAAATAACCTATTATGGGAGGCCCTGACTAGTACAACTTTGCTGATCGTGGTGATACGCTAAACCCTTACATCACGTTTAAGGTATTCCCACTCAGAAAGGGATATATGTATGTCTACTTTATATATGCACATATATATATATATATAAATATTGACTCGTATATACACACTTTATATATATATATATATATATATATATATATATATATATATATATACATATATATATATATATATATATATATATATATATATATGTGTGTGTGTGTGTGTGTGTGTACTAAAGGCAAAGCTTTAAAAATATATGTGATCGTTCTTTTCTTATGTTGATGGCCTGTTATTGATTTTAAGTCAATATTTTAATGTCCAAAATCAATGTTATTTCATAAAAATTCATTAGTATGATTTCCTTAGAAAGAATCTGAATTTAAAGTCAGTGACATTAATTAACATGGAAATTTACCTCAGGGAATCTGCAGATTTTAATGCGAATACCTGTACTGCATAGTCAGTACATTTCCATTTCTGTTTATGAAACTGTAAATTGGATCCTTAAATCACGAGCAATCGATCTTTGCCAATGCCGATATGATGACGTGATTTCTTCACAAACCTTTTGCTTGACTTCGTACGTTAATTGCCTGTTTATTTTATGCTAAGGTGATAAGTTTATATCAACACTAGTGTGGGCGACCCGTCACAATTGACCGCTAGATATTTAGATAGACATGCACGGACAGAATCAACCCTTCCCAACCCCTCTCCCTATCCTAACTACACCACGACAGTTTGGACAATTTGTGGGAGATGTAGGGTGGTTTCAGAGTACCTTTCAGGGTAACCCCCCTCATCGTGGTGTGACTACTCCCTCTCCCCATACGAGAGGCACGCGGAGAGACCGAGTAGTCGTGCGCTTGGTAATTGTGCTCAGGTTGTCGGGAAAGAAAATGTATTTATTCATAGCCAGACACTTGGTCTTTATTATATAGGGCAGATTTTGAAATTCACTACCACCTGTGATGATGTTTTGTATTCCATATAAATGAATAAGTATTTATGTGTTATTTAAAGAAAGTTTCATGTTTTGTTAAACATCAAGTCATGGTATTGCATAATCATGAAGTCATCCACAACAGTCTGGGCACTAAATCTTGAACATCTTTAGTGTTTATTTTTTCCAGCTCTTCTTTTCTTTCAATTATTCTCAATCAAGTGATCATTCCGATGATTATTGTCCCTGATGATCACACATAGCCGCTTACACCAGACTGTTAGAATTAGTTGCAAGTTTCAATTCCGTCATATTTTTTCCCAAAGTATATGTACAACTTGGCATTGAAACTGTTGGTTATTTGGTGGGTGTTTAGTGTCTTATAATAAACAACTGTATACACCAGTTAATCGTTTAGAAATCGGAGAAGTGTTCTAGCAGACGGAATTAAAATTATTCTTGCAGATTTTTCTTACTTCATTAAGTGCAACACTTGAGAGGTTTGATGATATTCTTTTTGGGGGTAATTCACAGATTGCTTAAGTAACGTTTAAACTCTTGACGCAATGTCTAAATTGGTGTTGACTAACTTCGTGATACTTCTTCAGAGGACTGATGTATTGAACAAGGTTTCTTTACATTTTATAAGGTACAGTAAACGTATGAACATACATGGAGAGATTTATAGAACAATTACACTTTTTATAACGATAACAGGAAGAAGTATAATACACAAAAGTTATCGTGCCTTCAAAGTTATTGGAAAGTCGAACAAAACGGGTCTCCCTGTCAGTAAACCAGCACACTCAGTTGTTAGGGAACACTCGAAAATATATAAGTTCGTTTTATGTAGTGAGCATTTTAAGATAGTCGACTCTTGTTCTTCAGTAAGTGACTTAAGAATTTTAGAATCTCTTCACATGAAATATTTTAGGCCTGGCTTCAATTATAATATCTCTGCTGTCCCTCTTTACGTAACAGAATGATTTTTTATTCAATTTGAATGTATTTTTTAATAATTCTTTACTTATTTTATGTAATTTTTTAATTTGAAACTGCATATTTTCTTTTATCTATACTTTAGATAGCACTAATTATGACATTTGAAATGTCGAAACGTTTGCAATGAACATGAATGTGGTGACATTAGTGTTTCTGTTTCTCCTGAGAATAGGATTTCCTAGAAACGTCCCCATTTCTTATATATATATATATATATATATATATATATATATATATATATATATATATATATATATATATATATATATATATATATATATTTGTTGCTTGTATATTTTTATTAGGCGGTCATCAATTTAGAAGTGGGATAAAGAAACCTCGTATTTACAATAAGTTAAAGTCTTTATTTTATAAAGCACACGTATATTTCCTCTTGCATTCCTTATCAGTCCTGTCTATGATAAGGTATAATCAAGCTAATAATTAGCCGTCGAATTCCGTGTATGTTATTACAACATAACAATAGTGTTTCCTTGTCTTTGCTTCTCCTGACTTCCTTGCATTATTTACGGGATAGGGACTGCAGGCTGTGTTTCCTGTGGAGGTTTCTGCTCAGGGAAGGGCATCGCTGACGACGAACATTGCCCGGGTCCTTCGAAGGATGGCTTGATTTTCTCTAGATTTGTCACTGAACACTTGGTTTCACTAATAAGCTGCAGACAGCTTCCACTCGATGGTTTCATGAAGTGGTTGTCTCCTCTGATTTTGAAAAAAGAAAAGAATGCATTTATGGGTTGCATTAGTTGCTTTTTCCATCAGCACTCAAGCTTCTTACAAGCCTCTTTCTTTGAAGAAAATTCTCATCTGTCAAATCATATTACCACTTTTGGTAATGAAATGAAATGATGAAGCTCCCATCAGGCATCAGATTACATCAACTTTCATTCAAAATTTCACATTCTGAAACAAGTGTAGCCAAGGATAAGAATCCCCGAAGGCAAACTTACGGGGAACGAAAAGATGATTTAAATGTATTACTATTACACCATGATGAATCACTCTCGAAGAGTCCGTTAGAAGGTCCTAGCTATATGGGTAGTATTTGTTCAGATCCCTTTGTCCGGGATCCACTTGAGGTGAGAAATGAACTTTCTTGTACATGATGGGAGCGTATTCAATGCGTGCGACGTAAATTGGTTTTGTAGGAACATTGTACTGCTGTTGTTCCCACTTCAGTCGTTCCTTGTAGTCTCCCAATAGGTATGGATCCTTATCTAACGTAGGGGTTCCCAACAAATGTGCCATGTTCTTGGATGATGATCTCTTAGTAGTTACCGAAAGGATCAGCTCTTGTGAAGAAATAGTTTCACGACGTTCGCCTTCTTTGGCAGAGAAAGTACTGTTTACTTGCTTTCGTTTGGGCTGCTATTTATCATACTTGTTATCAGTTGCCTAATGTTGTGCAGTTATTTCAGACAAGTCAAAACATTACGTTTCTATTATGTAAAGATTATGGCGTTCGTATTTAGATTATGTGTCCCTCATCTTTCACCACATTATGCAAGTCTTTACTGTCGATATAATCATTTGTTTTCAAATGCAAATTAAATCAGAAACCCAAATTTTATTTGTCAAATAAAATTTTAATATCTGATTAAGTCAGACTGTCGTTAAGATGTTCCAAATTATATATATATATATATATATATATATATATATATATATATATATATATATAAGTATGTATATATATGTATAAATATACTGTATATATATTGTTATATATGTATGTGTGTACAGTATGTACGTACATACATTGTATGTATAAGTTATATATGCATGTATATAAATATTGACATGTATATACACACTATAATATATTTATTTATCTATCTATCTATATATATATATATATATATATATATATATATATATATATATATATATATATATATATATATATATATATATGTGTGTGTGTGTGTGTGTGTGTGTGCGCGTGTGTGTACTAAAGTCAAAGCTTTAGAAATATATGTTATGTTCGTCCTTTTTTATTTTGATGGCCTGTTAATGATTCTATGTCAATATTTTGATGTCCAAAATCAATGTTATTTCATCAAAATTCATTAGTATGATTTCCATAGAAAGAATCTGAATTTAAAGTCAGTGACATTAATTAACATGGAAATTTACCTCAGGGAATCTGCAGATTTTAATGCGAATACCTGTACTGCATAGTCAGTACATTTCCATTTCTGTTTATGAAACTGTAAATTGGATCCTTAAATCACGAGCAATCGATCTTTGCCAATGCCGATATGATGACGTGATTTCTTCACAAACCTTTTGCTTGACTTCGTACGTTAATTGCCTGTTTATTTTATGCTAAGGTGATAAGTTTATATCAACACTAGTGTGGGCGACCCGTCACAATTGTCTGCTAGATATTTACTGTAGATAGATATGCACGGACAGACACACACAGAATCAACCCTTCCTACCCCTCCCCTATCCTAACTACAGCATGGCAGTTTAGGTAATTTGTGGGAGATGTAGGGTAGTTTCTGAGTACCCCTTGGGGTAACCCCTTTCATCATGGTATGACTACTCCCTCCTCCCATATGAGAGGGACGGGGAGAGACCGAGTAGTCGTACGTTTGGCAATTCTGCTCAGCGTGACAGTAAAGAAAATGTGTTTATATATTCCCAGACACTTGCTCTTAATTATATAGGGCAGATTTTGAAATTCATTACCAACTGTGACGATGTTTTGTATTCCATAGAAAATTTAAGAAGTATTTTTGTGTTATTTAAAGAAAGTTTCATGTTTTGTTAAACGACAAGTCATGGTATTGCATAATCATGAAGTCATACACAACAGTCTGGGCACTAAATCTTGAACATCTTTAGTGTTTATTTTTTCCAGCTCTTCTTTTCCTTCATGGATGTTCATTTTTGTGGTAATTTTTTAATAGATTTGATCATTCCTGTGATTATTGTGCATGTTGATCACACATTTCCGCTTACACCAGAGCGTTAGAATTAGTTGCAAGTTTCAATTGTGTTTCATAATTTTTCCAAGGTATAGGTTTGGGACTGGTCTAAGTGTACAACTTGTCATTGGAAATGTTGGTTATTTGGTAGGATTTTAGTGTGCTATAATAGATAACTATACACCAGTTAATTGTTTAGAAATCGGAGAAGTTTTCCAGCAGACGGAATGATTATTTTTCTTGCAGATGCTTCTTACTTCATCGATTGCAACACTTAAGGAGGTTCGCTGATATTCTTTTTGGGGGAAATTCACAGATTGCTTAAGTAACGTTCAAACTCTTGACGTAATGTCTAAATTGGTGTTGATTTTTTATTACTATCAATTCCAGTATACGTTTGAATGATTCTCTCTCTCTCTCTCTCTCTCTCTCTCTCTCTCTCTCTCTCTCTCTCTTAGATTTTCCTAGTTCCAATATTCTATACGTTTGAATCTCTCTCTCTCTCTCTCTCTCTCTCTCTCTCTGTTATTTTATATTTTCCTAATGTTCAATGTACTGTACGTATGAATCTCTCTCTCTCTCTCACTCTCTCTCTCTCTCGCTCTCTCTCTCTCTCTCTCTCTCTCTCTCTCTCTCTCAGTTATTTAAAATTTTCTATGTCCAATATACTGTGCGTTTGACTCTCTCTCTCTCTCTCTCTCTCTCTCTCTCTCTCTCTCTCTCTCTCTTTTAGATTTTCCTAGTTCCAATATTCTATACGTTTGAATCTCTCTCTCTCTCTCTCTCTCCTTCTCTCTCTCTCTCTCTGTTATTTTATATTTTCCTAATGTTCAATTTACTGTACGTATGAATCTCTCTCTCTCTCTCTCTCTCTCTCTCTCTCTCTCTCAGTTATTTAAAATTTTCTATGTCCAATATACTGTGCGTTTGACTCTCTCTCTCTCTCTCTCTCTCTCTCTCTCTCTCTCTCTCTCTCTCTCTCTTTTTTTTTTTCTTTTTTTTTTAATTTTCCTAATGTCCAATGTACTGTACGTTTGAATCTCTCTCTCTCTCTCTCTCTCTCTCTCTCTCTCTCTCTCTCTCAGTTATTTCAATTTTTTTCCGTGTCCAATACTCCAATATACTGTACGTTTGAATTTCTCTCTCTCTCTCTCTCTCTTCTCTCCTCTCTCTCTCTGTTATTTCAGATTTTCCTAGTGTCCACTATACTGTACGTTTGAATCTCTCTCTCTCTCTCTCTCTCTCTCTCTCTCTCTCTCATTTTAGATTTTCCTAGTGTCCAATAAACTGTACGTTAGAATTTCTCTCTCTCTCTCTCTCTCTCTCTCTCTCTCTCTCTCTCTCTCTCTCTCTCTCATATTGTTTGTTTTCCTAGCGCATGAGACATTTTCGAACCCTTTGTAATTCTTTCTTTGAATTCAGATGAAAATTAAAGAATGCAGAACATTTCATGAATCTCGACATTATTTTCTCTCCGTTTAGTATTTCTTTCATCAAAGGCACGAGAAGTTGGAAAGATAATTCTCCTGGGGGAATTCAAAGAAAGCGATTGGGGAATTTGGTATATGTGGAAGAGCCCCAGTTTTTAGAAGCTCCTTCCGTCTCTTCGGAAAAATTCGGCGTCATCCTTTTCGGAAATGGTTAAAAAAAATTTAAGGTTTTATTAGTGAAGATCTATTTAGTCCGGTTTTGGTGGAAAGGTGGAAACTGCAGAGACAAATTCCTGTCATTACTTCGGGGTGCAAACGATGAAAAGAGACGAATATATATATATATAATATATATATATATATATATATATATATATATGTATACATATATATATATATATATAGAGAGAGAGAGAGAGAGAGAGAGAGAGAGAGAGAGAGAGAGAGAGAGAGAGAGAGAGAGAGAGTATCAGGGTAAAAAAAAACCAAGGTATGCAATGTATAAAGTGGGTATTTTAACCCGTAGAGTGTTTTCTCCTCAGCTGTTTATACTGGATTACTTTCTTGAAGTATTTACAACGTTTGGTTTTCTTCATATTGATTGCTAGAAGTAGTTGCCGATTTATTATAATCTTTGTTGTAAAATGTGTTGTGTTTTGATCTGTTTTTGACGAGAGGAAGTGTGGATTAATTTTGTTTTGATTGATAGTGAGTCATATCATCGCCAGCTCTCCTTCCGGTTATTGATTGTGGGTTACAGGGTGTGTCTGGTACAAGGAAAATCCGTTATGATTTTTCCTATCTTTGGGGAACATTGGAATGCTTTACATGTTATGTTAGTCCAATAGAACTCACAAAATATTAGCTCCTATGTTAGTTATTAGGAAATCTATCTCACAACACAGAGTATGTATATATATACATATATATAACGGATTTTGAGCGAAGCGAAAAATCTATTTTTGGGTGAGATAGCCATGTCGTCCTGATGGAAGTTCCTATAGGGTAGCTTCCTAGGGTATATTACAATTACGGCGATATTCCCAGAGAATTTACCTTAAGGTACCAGAATTCTAACTCCTGGAGCGAGTATCCCTCGTGAAAGGGATATCGCGACATATCAGAGGACGTATTCTAGACACGTCACATGGCAATCTACGACCTGAACAGAGATTTCGTCTCGTAGGAGGGAGATTGACGAGATACGAATTCGGGAAAGAAAAAGGGGAGCCGCTCCCAAGGCTTCCCTATCCCCCGATTCGTATGCGTGCCTGGCGCCAATCCTGGCGCCATCTGTATTCCTTGTAGCGTACACGAGGTGCTACAGATACTGTATGTAGGGAGGGGTCCTACAGCCCTTTCTTAGAAAGGCAAGGGCGGGTCCATCAGGACGACATGGCTATCTCACCCAAAAATAGATTTTTCGCTTCGCTCAAAATCCGTTTTTTGGGCTCAAGCCATGTCGTCCTGATGGAAGTGTACCAGAGCATTACTGTATCTGTGGATTCTCAGAACGTGCCGTACTCCCCGGAGGTATTTATTCCCGGTCGACTAGACCTAGAGACCTAAGATGTTACCGTTATACATCTTTTCAACTAACTATAAACTATGTTAGAGCTTCCTGCCCCCTACAGGGAAGAGTCCTACTAGACTCTGGAAAGTCTCGAAGAGTACATATATCTATGTATGAATACCAGGCAAGCTAATATAGTGGTCTCGCCCTATATTAAGTAAAGCATAGTTTGTATAGAACCACTGCGTCAATATATTGACCAGTAATCCGCACAATACTTGTATTGGACAAAGGTTTATATCCGCATAGGAAGAAACTAATAAAACCGCCCTCGTCCCTTTATGGGACGGAGTCCTCCCATTAGGGGACTTACATAAACCAATGCAACATAGCTTGCATAACAGAACAATTCTATCAGAATTATCCCAGATAAGATACATAGAATTAAAATGCTCAATTATACCAATAAATTGACACAGGTGAAAGAGACGCAAGGTTCTCAAGAACAAGTTTATTGACAGATAATAAACAGACAGGTTAACAACAAATATATATATTTATATAAAAGAGGGTAACCCAAAACTTTAAGCATAAGTATGATAGTAAACAGAACTTGTTTATCTGAAAGAAAAACCATTAAACACCACTTTAATAAGATACCAAGGTATCAAGTCATAAAAAATCTGTATTACAAATCAATCACATTAGCGTTAGAAACGCTTGGCACACATGTCTGAACTTATGCAAGGTTCACCTTTGAAAGAAGGAACAGTCTATATGGGCACTTGGTGCCCTCATTTAGTTTGTAGTACAGTATGTACCTACACACTCACCCTGGACTTAATCGTCCCAATTAAGACCACTGTTCCTCGCAGAGTTAAACAGTAGGGTTAACTACACGACCCACTGCTACCACAGATCTCTTAAGTTCCTCTACTTGCTTCGCATAGTGGCGAAAGAACACCCTGGAAGACTTCCAGCCCGTGTATGAACGGAGATGTTCAAAATCCATACAATTAAAGAAATTTAGGGATGAGGCAACTTTCCTCGGATCGTGACCTGCGGGTGTACTGTCAGGATCCGCTCTGCGAATAAAATATGTCATTTTCGCTCTGAGTTGATTCAGAGATAAATTTGAGCCTGATGTTTCTCCCCTGAATAGTTGACTACCCTTGAAGTCTGAAGTTCTACGAAGATAGACCTTTAGGCATTCTACTGGACATAGAGATGCATCTTCTTTCAGAGGGCAGATTCTCCAGGGACCCCACCTGTTGGTGGGTAACTCATTCTTGGCGAGAAACGTAGGATCCGGAAACAGGTTCAGCTCCCCCCCATCCAGGAACTGAACACGACCTGCCTCTCTCGAGAGGGCTACGATCTCACTAACCCTGGCCCCGGACGCGAGTGCAAATAGGAAAATAACTTTTTGCGTCAAATCCTTTAACGCACATTCTTCATTGCTCAACAGGGAGGCGAAATGAAGAACTTTGTCTAAAGACCATGAGATGGGCTTTGGAGGTGCTGAAGGTCTGAGCCTAGCGCAGGCTTTCGGAACTTTATTAAAGATCTCGTTACCTAGGTCGATCTGGAAGGCAAATAAAATGGGTCTCATCAAAGCCGATTTACACACTGAAATCGTGTTAGCTGCCAATCCTTGGCCATGGAGGTGGATGAAGAAAGATAAGCAGAAGTCTGTTGAGATCTCCTGCGGATTCTTTGCCTTTACAAAGGCCACCCATTTTCTCCAAGATGACTCATATTGCCTTCTAGTCGATTTGCACTTGTATTCCTCTAGGAAGTCTATGCTGGCTTTCGAAATCCCGAAACGCTTTCTCACCGCTAGGGCGAGAAAATCATGAGCTGCAGGGTCTGGGTTTTCTGTAATGAAGCGCAGACAGTCGACTTCTGGACTCGCTGGGTCAGAACTGGATGTGGTAGCGGCACGAACTTCATCTGTAGTTCCAACGCCAAGGGGAACCACATACTGTTCGCCCACTTGTGGGCCACTATTGCCGCTACCCCCTTGAAGGATCTCAGTTTGTTGAGGACCCTCAACAGAAGGTTGTGAGGAGGGAACAGATAAATCCTGGACCATCTGTTCCAGTCGAGGGACATTGCGTCCACTGCTTCCGCTAAGGGGTCCTCGTACGGGGACACGTACAGGGGCAACTTCTTGTTGTCTTTCGTCGCAAAGAGGTCTATTTGCAGTTCTGGGACTTGATTCAGAATGAAGGAAAATGATCCTGCGTCTAAGGACCATTCCGACTCTATCGGTGTGAACCTGGATAGAGCGTCCGCTGTCACATTGCGGACTCCTTGAAGGTGAACTGCCGACAGGTACCACTTCTTCTTTTCCGCCAATCGGAAAATGGCTAACATCACTTGGTTGAGAGGTGGTGACCTCGACCCTTGTCGATTCAAGCATCTCACAACCACCTCGCTGTCTGTCACCAATCTTATGTGGATCGAGTGACGCGGGGAGACTTTCTTTAAGGTAAGGAGCACTGCCATAGCTTCTAGAAAGTTTATATGAAAGGTCCTGAATAGCTTGGACCAAGTCCCCTGGACTTTTTTCCGATGAGAGTGACCTCCCCATCCCTCCTTTGAGGCGTCTGAGTGAATCGTCATCGACGGGGGAGGTGGCTGAAGAAGAACCGACTTCTTTAGATGTCTGGCTTGGGACCAAGGTCTGAGAAGAGTACGTAGCCGAGGCGGCACTGGTCTTCTCAGGTCTCTTCGCGCGTTTGATGCATACCTTCTCCAAACTCCGGTTGCATCCTTTAGCTGTGCTCTTAGCACTGGGTCTGTCACTGAAGCAAACTGGAGAGAGCCTAGTACCCTCTCCTGTTCGCGTCTTGATATCCTTTCGGAATCTAGAAGTCTCTTGACAGAGCCCGCTATCTCCTTCCTTTTCTTCATTGGGATGGAGAAACTGTGTGACAAAAGGTCCCAGTGGATTCCCAGCCACTGGAACTTTTGGGATGGAGAAAGTCGAGACTTTTTCTTGTTGATCTTGAAGCCTAGGTACTCTAGGAACTGGATCACCTGACTGGAAGGTTGCAAGCATTCGGTCTCGGATGCTGCCCACACCAGCCAGTCGTCCAGGTAGGCTACTACCTGAATTCCCTTTAGGCGTAATTGTTTGAGAGCTGCGCTCGCAAGCTTCGTGAAAATCCTTGGGGCTATGTTTAGCCCGAATGGCATGGCTCTGAAGGCGTACAGTTTCCGTTGTAGCCTGAACCCTAGGTAGGGGGAGAGTCGACGGCTGATTGGAATGTGCCAATAGGCGTCTGACAAGTCTATAGAGACTGAGTATGCCCTCTTGGGCAGTAAGGTCCTTATGTGTTGCAGTGTTAGCATCTTGAATTTGCAATTCACTATGAACTTGTTGAGTGGTGACAAGTCCAGAATGACTCTGAGCTTTTCCGAGTCTTTCTTGGGAACACAAAACAGCCTCCCTTGGAATTTGATGGACTTCACCTTTCGGATCACATTTTTCTCCAACAGTTCTTGAACGTACTCCTCCAAAATGGGGGTGGAGTGTTGGAAAAACCGAAGGCATGGGGGTGGAGTGCTGTACCAGCTCCAACCCAGTCCATTCTTGAGTAGGCTTTGGGCCCAGGGATCGAAGGTCCAGCGATCCCAAAATTTCATCAGTCTCCCTCCTACCGGTATCATTTCACTTGGACTGCCGTCCTGAGGTCTTGCCTCCCTGACCACGACCACCTCTGAATCCCCTTCCCCTTGAGGGGCGCCTAGACGAGCCTCTGGCTGCTCCTCTAGGTTTTGCACGAAAGGAAGAAGACTGTCCTTCGAACGTTGGGGCGAATGTGGTTGACTGACCTGGCACAGCCTGGGGTACCCACTGAAAGGCAGTCGGGGTTTGTGCCACCATCTGGGGCACTGGAGGCAAAGGCAATTGCAGTTGCTGTTGCTGTCTATAAGGCTTGGCTGGCCGAAATGGTAGCCTAGTTTTCATATTCTTCCTCTTTGGTTGAGGACCCTCATCCGGGGAAGATTTTCTTTTGATAGCCAGGCCCCACTTCTGGAGAAGGTTTCTATTCTCCACGGCGGCCTTATCAACAACCTCTTTGACCACATCGGTAGGGAAAAGGTCTTTTCCCCAAATGTTGGAGGAGATTAATTTCCTTGGTTCGTGTCTCACCGAAGCCCCGGCGAACACGATCTCCCTGCAAGCTCTCCTTGCCTTGATGAAGCCATAAAGGTCCTTCGTCACTGTGGCTAGGTGAGACTTAGCCACTACCATGAACATTTCATGGACCTTAGGGTCACTTGCCATTGTCTCAAGAGTGGTCTGATGAGACATTGAGGCAGCCAGTCTTTCTTTGGTCTCGAACTCTCTTCGTAAAAGAGATTCGGGCAGCTTGGGGAGGTCCTCGCCGAATTGCCGTCCGGCAATATCAGCCTCCAACTTTCCCACTGAGAATGTCAGATGGACATCCTTCCAGTCTTTGTGGTCCATAGGCAGAGCCAGCGACAAGGGTTTACACTCCTCCAGGGAGGGGCAAGGCTTGCCGGCCTCGACTGCCTTTAGGACAGCCGCAAACCCTTTTTGTAAAAAGGGGAAGGCTCTATCAGGAGAGGACACAAAAGAAGGGAGCTTCTTGCTCAATGCAGCTACCTTCGAATTCGAGAAGCCCCTCTCTTTCATCGAGGATGAAAGTAGGGCTTGAGCCTTAGCGTGGTCCACAATAATGACCTCCTTCGGCTCTGTCTCCTCCCTTGAAGCTGGTTCTTTTCTCAGCCGGACATAGCAGTCCGGATATGATGCCTTGCTGGGCCAGAATTCTACCTCCTCTAGGGGAACTGAACCCAGCTTATCCGAAATGACGATCTTACCAGTCGTCATTGGCATGTGCTCAGCATACCTCCATGGGTTAGCATCTGAGCATATGGGAAGGTCTTTCACATTGAGCCTTTTCTGGGGCCCATGTGATTCTGCTAGGGACTGCATACGCAGTTCCATTGCAGCCGCCTTCTCCTGATTCTCCTTCTGCATTTGTTGGATCATTCCAACAATCGAAGATAGGGCCTGTCCTAGTTCTACTGGGAGACCAGCCGATGTTGAGGGGATGGGCTCCGGCATCTGAACCGGAGTAGCCGACACCTCGTCGACCCCATCCTCTACGACATCCGGGGTTTGAACTTGATCCTGACCTTCTGCCAGGAGGTCTTCTTCCAAACCTTCGTCCAGGTCAGACATCCTGTCACACAACTGGATGTCTTGCATCGCATCTGCGACTTCCTCGTCCACCTGGACTTGATCTTGAGGGATCTCCTCTTGAGGCTGGGGAATCACTGCTTCAGCTGATGCCTGGGGAAAAAGATACGCCCTCATCTTCTCACTTGGAAGATAAGGGCCAGAGGTGTTCTTCTTGAAGCCCCTTACCCAAGTACGAAGCTTTTCCCTAGCTATATCCCTTGATTCCGCCGTTCTAGGGGAATCAAAAGCCTCAGTAATCAGGTTAGTGCATACAGTACATACCTGAGGGTCCCAATACTGGAGATCATCCTTGGAGACAGCGCATGCTGCGTGTCTCCTACAACACTCATTTCCGCAGAGGTTCTTGCTGCGGACATTGCAGAAAACATTTCCGCACTTCGGAGGGTCCTCCTGTAAAGAGAAAAAATTTCCATGAGTATCAAGTGAACTATGTATCACTGGATATGCATAGTATAGCATAACAATTCATAAAGGAAAGACACACACTTGTGTTTCCCTCACAACTCATTGTTGCAGCCTTCCAGATAATAAAATCAAAATGGTTTATCTCTACTAGAGTAACCAATGTAAGGTTTCCAGAGGAAACAGGTGGAGCTCACACCTAGGCAATGATTTTAAAATCCTGGATAATAGACGGGGAAGAACTCTGCTTCCTGTCTGAGGGCAACAGCAAAGGGCTGTGCAAGAAAACACAATAGTGTTAGAAGATACAGTGCTGTACCTAAACTTTTACTATAGTTTTCTTCTTACTGTATATGCTATACAGAAGAATACTAGTACAGTATAGGAGGATGTGTGCCGGCCTGCCTTTGCCGGCCGGCACACACCACAATTAGCTTTAAAGTATACTACTTATCAGCTATAGGGCGGCAGCCCTCTGGTTCAAATGCCTGTGCCAGCGGCAGCAGCTGCCGGCCAACAACAGCCAGTGTTGGCCGGCAATGACTGCCGGCCAGCAACTACACAAGGTAGTACCCAGCTGCCGGCCACACTCTTGGTGACCGGCAGACAAGGACTGACATAAGCCGGCCGGCAAAGGTACAAGACCGATGCCAGCCGGCAGCAAAAGAACCAGAAGACTACACCTGCCCGGCTGCCGGCCTCATAGGCCGGCAGCCGGCCTCATAGGCCGGCAGCCGGGACAGGTACAGCACTAGAAGAAAATAGAATGGATGCCGGGATAAGAGTGTACACAACCCCCCAAGCCCGGCAACCGAAAGAGTGCATATAAGGAAGGGGAGAAACTTAATTCAGGCTTCCTTGACCAATGCCGTCCGGCTCTGCCGGCAAGCATGGATGAGGGACCAAGAGAGGTCCGGGCAGCACTCAAAAACATAAAACCCTTGCCGGCCAGCATCTCTGCCGGCCGGCAATGGGCTTAGTCAATTCCACATCCCAACCTATACTAGGTCCAGAAGTAGAATGACGTACAGTACAGTAATACCCCTGCCGGCCAGCTCTGCCGGCCGGCAAGGTACAGTACAGTAATGGCTAGGCCATTACGGAGATAGAGGGGTAAGGGACAAGAGGGTCCTGCCAACCTTGCTTTAGTGACAGATCACCCGCAGCCAAGAACTTTGTCTTAGCCTAAGGGAGATCTAAGGGAAAGGGCCAGCAATACTTGCCAGCTTCCAGAGCACCAAAGCAAGGAAGGCGTTGCTACTCCCAAGGGAAGATTTTATCCTCCCCGAGAACAGCAACAGGACTTAGTCTGGTCGATCACAAAAGAAGGAATCATAACTTACAAAAACCTTCGAAAGTGACCTAAGGGAGCTAAGCTCCCTTTGTAAGTGTTAGGTCAGCGAGGGGGACTCTGCCCCAAGCCAGACAACACGGACTCAGACTAAAAACTCTGTTGTTCTGTCCCTCTTTGAACCAGACTTTGCTGGAACAGGAAGGTACAGTAACACCCTAGTATAGTTTTATCGAAAATAAATTCGGAAAAAACCACTTAGGGATAAGCCCAAGGCTTAAACAGAGGGAAAGGGATTGCATACCTTCTCCGAAGAAAAGAAAGCAACCGGGGAGTATAATAAAGTATACTAAGGCTCCATAAGCAATTAGCCTAGGCACCAAGAGAATCGATTACCTAATTCACCGAAACTCTCACGTATACAATCTTGGAAATATTCCACACAGTCTAAAATGTATAAAATATAGCCTAAAGCTTCAATAAAATTTTAATTACACTCGGAAAAACCAAAATCATGCATTAAGTACTAGGACCAAACGACTAGGCTACATGGCCTAGCGTAGGCCAGAATGGCGAATACTTCGCCAAATAATACTAAGCACGAAAGGAAATCCTATGTAAAGCTAAATAGCTAAAATTTATTAAGCAAAACAACCAGGAATGTCACTCTGACTAACTAATTTATACCTAGCGAGTGACAGTGTCCAGGACACCTCTGGTAGGCTACGGCTCTTGTATCAAAGATTAATCCTATTAATCACTCAAAATTTTACCAAGAGCCTACATTTATACATAACAGACACTATACTCA
>NC_090759.1:21065771-21070771 GCF_036898095.1 Palaemon carinicauda
AATTTAACTTTAATGTTGTTGGATGGAGAGTTTCGCCATTGAATGCAATCCTGCATCTTTGTTACGTTTCGAGACATTAGTCATGGCAATATATATGTCTCTATTATTAATGTGACTTCATAGTAGGGAAGTTATGTTTATATGACATAAAGCCTAAAAATCCCGGAGGGAAACTTAAAGAACTAGGATAGAAATTGAAAAAATTATATACACAGTACTGAAGGCGATTACATATGCTAAACTAAGTTCGGTAGTATATGATAATAATTTTTGTATGTTACTGTTTATTAGAATAATTATGATTATTTTTATTATTATCATCAAGAGTAGTACTGTAGTAACAACATTTATGACCTCACTAAAGTGTTCCATCCAACGTTGCCTTTCTTCATCTGTTGTTATAACAGATCCATCTTTCTTTTTGATAGGTATATGCTTTTTCTTTTTTTGCCGTAGTAGAGATTTCATTAATAATTTTATGAGGAATTTTTACGCCATAGCCACTCCCTGATTTCATAGCTTTGTCAGCCTCATCTGCTTTCCTGTCTAAATATTCTCTCCAATCGTTCCTGGCTTTCCATTTGACTTCACTATCAATACTGGAATACTACCTTGTAATTTTCATTACTTCCTCGAATACAACAATCAATATCTGTCCTTGTCTTCTTTTTATAGTATCCCAAGTATCATTCGATATCCATGGTTTTCTCCTTGTAACTGCATGTCCCAAAACTTCACTGATAATTATGTTCTTAATATCACACCATTCTTCATTTATTGTCTGCTCTTCGTCTCTTAAATTCTTTAAGACTGCAAATCGATTCCTACATTCAATTGCAAAGGTCTCTCTGTGCTCATCTTGTAGAAGCTCAGTTGTATCCAACCTAGGTATTCCATTTACATTTCTGTTGGGTTCTTTCAGTTTAAATTTTAGTGTGACACTGAGGAGCGGCTATGTGATCTATTTGATTTTTGGAATTAAAACAAAGTGAAGTCCATGTATTTTTGTGGATGTCCTTGTGCTGGAAAAGAGTACTTCCAATAACAAAATTATTGTTGAACAAAAACCTATAAAATGTGCCCCATTTTCATTTGCAACTTCGCCAAGACCCTCAACACCCATCACATTCTCTATACCTTAATTATTCCTTCCAACTTTAGCAATGAAGTCACCAATCACCAGACCATGAAGATTCAACGCCATTGTTTTGTAAATATCCCATTTACTTTATAACAAAAGCTATTCACAGTATATTGAAATTAATCTTGATCTTGAGTAAATATAAATGTATGAATAAGATGTACTGATATATCACCATGTATGATGTATGATGATTGGAAACATCCCTGCCTGGCGATCTACTGAACCAAGATTTTAGAACCGCCCAAGCTCGATAGTTTCTTGTAGCGTCTGCAACCTCACCATCCATGTGAGCTAATGATGGGGGGTTTGGTGGAGTCTATAGGTCTGCCAGATGAGATTTCAGCAGTCATTGCCCCCCCCCCCCCCCCCGGTCACCTAGGCCTTGCTTGTGTGGAAAGGGTGCTTGGGTGAGTGTCTTATTCATATATGATTAGCCTAAGGACATTGTCCTACTAGGGCATTGTCACTGTCCCTTGCCTCTCCCGTGTATGAGAGACCTTTAGAACCTTTAAATGGAACAACCCGTAAGAAAAATGAGAGAAGTTGATTTCATTTTCTCTTTGAAAAGTAGAAAGTTCATACATGTATACTTTAACTGCAGCCTCTGAGAGAGAGAGAGAGAGAGAGAGAGAGAGAGAGAGAGAGAGATTTGAGGCTCGATATGATGTAGTGACAGCTCTCAATAAAACCTCTCTATATCTGCAGTTCTTATAGTTTTTTCTTCATCCGCTATTGATTGAGAACAAACAACCATTGTTTATACGACAGAAAGTAAGATAAACCATTATCAAACATTATACCGCAGTTACGTGTGTCTGATGACAACCAAGGAAGAGTGTATGATGGTCCTATTCTCCTAGTTTCGCTTTTTTTACATTTAAGACTTAATTAAGAACAGTTCTTATTAAATCTCTCCTTGCTTTCTTTCTCTTTCATTTCTAACATTCCTCTTTGTTTAAGGATAAATTCTCTCTCTCCCAACTTTTTCCAAATAATGGCCTTGCCGTTATATTGTGTAATTATATATATATATATATATATATATATATATATATATATATATGTGTGTGTGTGTGTGTGTGTGTGTGTGTGTGTGTGTGTATGTATATTTATACACACACACATCGGTTTAGAGGACAGTTGTTGAAATTGCAATGAGGAGGAAATTTAGGTTTAGGAAAATAAAGAGTTTTAGAATTTAGGTAAAACAAGGGAAGAAAATTCCTATTCATAAATACAGTTTAAAGGCCTAGCTAGATCGCTCACTAATGGCAAAGGCAAGGGACAGTGACAATGCCCTTGAGACTTACCATATATACAATACATATGATCAGCTAGGACCAGGAAGGGTCAGGCAATGTGTGCTGAGGACTCAATAGGTAGACCTATTGGGTGACTCAAGCCCTCTATCCTTAGCTCACACGGATGTTGAGGTTGCAAACACTACAAAAAACTGTCGAGCTTGAGCTGGTCTTGAACACCAGTCCAGCAGATCGCTAGGCAGGGAGGTTTCTGATTCAAGAAAATATAAATTTAAGTAGGCTGGTTATGGAGGGGAATTGTAAGGCCCTGAAAATTTCCCTATCATGAATTTTTCGTGTTTGAAGGATAATCCATGTGAAACTTAATTTACATTACCATAAATTGATTACAGTGACTGAATTATTTATTATTTGTCCGGCTAACACATTCACAATAAACGATGTAATTTCCCGCCGTAAACAGAGAGGAAAGACTTCAGATTTATTAGAACACAGCGTTTATAAACGCTTTGATTTCATGGGCAGTTTTTAGTATTTGTTATTGTCCTCCCTTAGTAACAATATTTTCAGTCGTCCTACAATTCATCTTTATAGCGGCCATTTTGATGAAATATTGTCATTCGGTTCCCCATGGCCTAGCTTGTTTACATCTAACTGCTATGATGATCAAAACCCAGAGTGTGATTTAGAGTTTGAGCGAGGATCTTTCCAGCATTCCTTTGGTATCCCTAGGATCCGGTCTAAGTGGATCTTGGGTATCCCTTTTAATTGCCTTTAGTCTATACGTGGCCAATTTCAACTTGTCTTGCTCCTATTTTAACGTATTATCTATGAATCAATCCTCTTGCAATAACTCCTAGAGTCTGGGAGTTATTGCTAATCTTTTAAAAGTGGAGAAAACATTCAAATTCTTGGTCTCATTAAACTACCTAGGAATAATAATAGCCGTTTGCAGTGGAACGTATTTAGGCAATTATTAATCATACTCGTGGTACTTGGTTGACACAGACGTACTGACGAACAAACAGGCACAGTTGATAACATTACAGACACACACAATTGCAATCATGCACTCACGCACACACACGAACACACACACACACACACAAATATATATATATATATATATATATATATATATATATATATATATATATATATATATATATATATATATATATATATATAAAGAACTTAAAGACGTATCTCTTATTTCTTCTCAAAAAATGTATGGTATGGTATTTCTATATAAGTCACCGTAATTTCTACTCAGTTGAAGCAGATCCATAGGCCATCTTAGCAAGCTAGGGTCAGGTAGGCCCAGGTAATAACTGCGGATGACTCGGCAGTTGGCTCCCCAAAACTCCTCATCCTTTACTCATTGGGATAGTAAGGTAGTGAGTGCTGTTTGCATTCAAGACCTCGAGATCGCGAGTCGATGATGATCTCATTATTATTATTATTATTATTATTATTATTATTATTATTATTATTATTAGTTAAGCTACAACCCTAGTTGGAAAAACAAGATGCCCAAGGGTTCCAACAGGGAAAGATAGCCCAATTAGAAAATGAAACTAGGAAAGAAATAAATTACAAGAGAAGTAATGAACAGTTAGAATAGAATATTTTAAGACCAGTAACAACCTTAAAATAGATCTTTCATACATAATCTATCAAGTCTTCAACAAAAAACAAGAGGAAGAGAAATAAAATAGAATAGTGTGCTGGAATGTACCCTCAAGCAAGACAACTCTACCCTAAGACAGTGGAAAACAATGGTTTGATTTTGGAGTGTCCTTCTCCCAGAAGAGATGCTTACCATAGCTACAGTCTCTCTTCTTCCTTTACCCAGAGGAAAATAGCCCCTGAACAATTACAGTGCAGTAGTTAACCCCTTGAGCGTAGAAGAATTGTTTGATAATCTCAGTATTGTCGGGTGTATGAGGACAGAGGAGAATGTGGAAAGAATAGGCCCGACTATTCTGTGTATGTGTAGACAAAGGAAAAATTAGCTGTAACCAGCGAGAGGGATCCAATGTAGTATTATCTTGCCAATCAAAGGACCCAATAACTCTCTAGCGGTAGTATCTCGATGGGAGGCGGTGCCTTATCCACCATACTTCCCTTAAGGTTATATTGAACTTGAAGCCTCACTCGGTTATATTCAAGATCAGTTTTTGTTTTATCAGTATGTTCGTAAATACGTTCATCAACATCGCTGTTGAAATCATCTTGTGGGCTTAGAAGCTGGAGAATTGAAGAACTCATAGATTAAGTTATCTGTAGTGACACTGTAAGCAATAGAAGAGAGAGCACTGTGTTCTGTAGTTAATACAATGAGTCAGACTTTGGTTATATGCAGGAAGTTTGCACTTGACCCTGTTAAGGGATCCTGATATCTATCGGCTTATCTTTGCATTTATGTATGGTAATGGAGTTGTAATAATCGTGTCTAATTATAGATGTCTTAATCATCCTGTAAATATGTCCTCTGTGGACATAGCTACGCATTTTTTTTTTTTTTTTACATTTCCTTGTTTTATTGGTAGGTTTTTGTTAATTCATGATTATTTATGAAAACAACAGTCTTC
>NC_090759.1:21075771-21078271 GCF_036898095.1 Palaemon carinicauda
AAGAACCAGCTTATTGGATGCAACCTAGTTTTTTCACATCCGATACAATGTGAATACGGATAAGAATTGATTTTTTCTTTTATCATGAAATATACATTTACTCTTTATAGCATTGTATATAAATCATAATGTATTTAAATGTATAAATTTTGTAATTAACATATGTTCACAATTTCAACTTCTATCATTAATCTAAATATGTTTTTAAATTACGAACATATCGACTCGTGAATACTTTTTTAAATAGAGGTTTTAAGTATATTAATGTAACTTTCGAGATTTTGCACGCAGTATGATGCAGACGTAAACATGGACGCAGATACGTTATAAGTATCTTAGCCAATTAACATGCGCACTTGTGTTAATCTATTAGAAAGGAAGACACTTTCATGTGAAGCGAAGGTGGTTTCACAGAAGGGACTGCTTCTTTCTATCTGCGTCAAAGCTAAAAGAAATATTCTGATGTCTTCAACCACTTAATATATTTACATGATTAATTTGTCATTATTTGCTCCCTTTAGTGGCCTGTTTCCTTGACCTTAAAATCACGTGATACGAAACTAACACTTGTGCCAGAAAAAGGTTTTTACTTGAGCTGAAATTTGGTTTGTTTGTTTGTGGAGTTGTGTCGTTTGTGCACCGCCATTACAAGTTTATACCTAACCCTTTGCTGATTTTCTATAGTTAATATGTGAAATCGATAAAATTGATTAAATTGCGGGTTAGAACGAGAACCCTATACGGAATTTACTGTATTGTTTCTTCAGTTATTCGTAGATTTTATGGCTGAGAGACCACTAGACCAAAACTATTTCATTCATGAAACAAATGTATTTTTTCCATGGAATTTACTCATTAAGTCTGCTTAAATGTATCCAAATTTAACACTTGCAGAAGTTTTAAATACTTAGGAGCAGTGAAAGAAGACTAATAACACTTCTTTGTGGTCTTACATCATAATGGAAAAGTGATAAATACGTGAACGCTAATCGTGCCTTATAAGTGTTTAGAATAAACTGACTTTGAAGAACGCAATTTGAATGTGAAGTGACATAAACGACAGAGAGAGAGAGAGAGATGGGAGACTCATCCTACGACGAAGCAACGCAGGTTGGTAAAAAAAAAAGTGAGAGAGAGAGAGAAAGTGGTATTCCCTCAGTGTTGGGCTGCCCCTCAAAAGCAATTACTCAATTACCCCTTTTGGTTCTTTATTTTGTAGCATTTGTTTTTCTTGTTTGGTAACTGCTTTTGTAGATTTATGTCATTGTTTTGATTGATCTTTTATTATTTAATCGTGTATGGAAGATCCCCCTTTCTGTATCCACACACAAATACTGCATGCAGTGGAAACTTGCTAGGCAATTTCATTGTCTTATTCCGCAAGTATCTGGCATTTTAATGAATAATAATAATAATAATAAAAATAATAATAATAATAATGAAGGAAACCTACTTATTGTGGCGAATATAAGAAATCTTATCAGGCATCCTTCATGTTTATATGTTTATAGGCGTTGAAACTGGTTGTACTTACGTGTTAACAGAGTAGATAAGGCTCTGCACAAAATAACGGCTTCTTCATCAATTGGCTTGTATAGAGAACAGGAAAGTCAAACAAACAAACAAACAAGACAATTGCTCCCTATCTTGAAGAGTACACCGGGGACATTAGTATGTAAATAAACATCTGTACGAACACTTCAGAAACCTATGAACATGTCCGCATTTGACTGTTCTTTTCACGCTTCATGATTTACAATGCCTCTCCAATCGAGTTCATTTTCCTTCCTCGCGAAGACATGAAAGCTTCCACCATTTGTCACGTACGCTTGACCAAGGTCTGAAGAGATGCATTTATCGTGATACATTGTATCTCTAGACATTATGCTTGACCTTCTCCTTTTTAAATGTCCTCGTCTTTTCTCTCTCTTGTGTGTGTGTGAGTGTGTATTTGCCCATACATGTTTCTTTGGTGCCTTAATTGTCGTAAGATCATTCCATCACTGTCTCTCGTAATGTAACTAACGCATACAACGAAATTATTATAATACTGTTTTTCTTACAAATAAAAGTTTGCATATTTTTATACTTATCTATCCATTTACGCACACACACACACACACACATACACAAACACACTTTTAATAAACTAGAAGTAATTTGCATAAGTTGGTCTGTAAAGAAACTAAAAAAATATGTTCGTTACTTAGGTGATATCAACGTTATTAACAATGGCAGATGCATAGTTAAAATCTATTTCTAAAGCTTACTTTTAGAAACCACTGTTAACTCCATTTTTATGTAATATCAAATATCGTAATACCAGAATGGTTTTCTTATAGATATTAGAAGTAGTATTAATTTAATCATTTGTATCATCTCTCGTGTGCAATATATATATATATATATATATATATATATATAAATTTATATATATATATATATAAATTTATATATATATATATAAATTTATATATATATATATATATATATATATATA
>NC_090759.1:21080771-21090771 GCF_036898095.1 Palaemon carinicauda
TTTTACTTGCAATGACTGTACTTAACTAAGAGATGTCATGATATAATTCACCTTGATGGAGTTGATCTCTTCAATGTACATCACACGGTACACTGTAGGCGCTACTTCAGTCCTTAATTGCACTCGCTTTTTAACCTTCAACTGCTATATACCTTCTTTGCTGCTTCCTTTCTTCCATCTTGCTGTCCAACCTCTACTAACTTTTACTTCATACTGAAACTGCTGGGTTTTTCTCTTCTTACTCATGGGCGACAAATGGCCTCCCATGCCCCAGAGCCCATGTGGCCCAAATTCAAAATCCCAATGAGAAACTGTCTGCCTCTTTCTTGTTCTCCTAAAACTAAATCGATTTTCTTAGCTCTTTGATCCTACAAAATTAAGAATCTTTAGCTTGATCATGATGATTATGGAACTATACACTGAGATTGCATACTTTTTTAAATCAAGATAGGTGATTTTTTTTTTCAACCCCAATCTGTCTGATTTTTACAAGGGAGGTGTAAGTGTAGCTTTTTTTTTTTTTTGCACTTATTAGAAAACTGATGATTCAACTTTATTGCTCCATTAAGTAGATGTGGTATTGGTAGCTCTATTCCTGCTGCTTACGGTCCAATTTTTACAGATTTCATATTTAGTATTTCGATGTCTGTTGGCAAAACGTATGAATTCATAGGCTGAAAGTGGTTATTCATTCCTTTGTTTACATCTTGCGTTTTGCAAAGGACTTGGAACTTGTGAAGGCCCTCTCACAATTCCTTCTTAAAATTTCAAGCATTTTATCATGAAGTTTGTCTAATTGGTTACTATATTTTACAGTTTTTTCACTTCGCTGATATGACATGGGGCTTTCGTTTTTAAAACTAAGCAGAAGGTACTACCGCTAGAAAGTTATTGGGTCCTTAGACTGGCCAGACAGTACTAAATAGGATCCCTCTCTATGGTTACGACTCATTTTTTCCTTTGCCTACACATTAACGGAGTAGTCTGGCCTATACTTTTCACATTCTCCGCTGTCCTCACACACCTGACAACACTGACATTACCAAACAACTCTTTTTCGCTTGAGAAGTTAACTACTGCAATGTAATTGTTCAGTGATTACTTTTGGCTTAGTAAGGGTAGAAGAGACTTTTTAGCTATGGTAAGCAGCTCTTCTAGAAGGACACTCCAAAATCAAACCACCGTTCTCTAGTCTTGGGTAGTGACATAGCCTCTGTACTATGGTCTTTCACTGTCTTGGAGTAAAGTTCTCTTTCTTGAGGGTACACTGTGGTACACTATTCTATATTATTTCTCTTCCTCTTCTTTATTTTTAACTTTTTATAGTTTTATGAAAGATCTATTTTGACATTACTGTTCGTAAAATATTTTATTTTAATTGTTCATTACTTCTCTGGCAGTTTATTTCCTTATTTCCTTTCCTCGCTGGGCTAATATTCCCTGTTAAAGCCCTTGGACTTAAAGCATCTTTCTTTCCAACTAGGGTTGTAGCTTGGCTAGTAATGATAATAATATTGAATTTTTAACCTATAAAATGGAAATATTAGCTGTGAATGGGAGTCAAGGTGATTACAGGAATGTAATCATAGTTGTTCCACTGGTAGTATTATTGTTCCTTTACCTATTGTATTATATATGTATGATACGTGGTTTAGCCGTAAAAAAAGAAGCCTGTTGTTAATACAGCTGACATTGGCCCTTTGCATGTATCCGATCTCAAAGTGTAGACCTGTGACAGGAATCTAACTAAAATTAAAGGGTAGCTCAAAGTATGGGAAATTTAAGTAATATACATGTAACTCACATAAAATTTCAAGTGAAATATTCTTTATTATAAATTCACTTTTAAGAAACGAATCCGTTCTGTGTATTTCTCAATTTCGCAACATATGTTAAATTGCAAAAGTCTTTCAAGAGTTTTGTCACTTGTCTATCCTGAGGAAATTTTGTAATACTGTTATATTGCCATGTTTTGTATATTGTTCTCATTACTTGGATTCAAAAGCTGTCTCGCCTCAATTCTTGGGCTAAATATCTGGGTATACTAAATTCCTTATCCATGGTCAGGATATAAAACTATGGATTTATCGTTAAATTTGCTTATTTAATATCTATCAAAAGGTTTTGTAATAATGACCATCTGTTGCACTCAGATCATTGCAGGTTATAACATCGTCACATAGTGCTACATATGCTGTTGATTTGAATTATCTTATACTTTCTCACTGAAATCTCAATACTACACAGTACTCTAGAAGTTTTATTCCAGTGGTAATCAAATTGTGAAATGATCTACCCGATCAAATACTTGGAGCAATGGAACTTCACAAGTTCAGTCTCGGTGCAAAGGTCTTGTGTTGAGCAGGTTAACATTTCCTCTTTCCATGTTCATCTGATTCTTATCATTTTAACATTGTTATTCATCTCAAAAATATTGTATTTTTGTCATTTTTACACTTCTTGCTCAACGTTCCGTGCTGGGATATATTACTTTATAGACTAGGACTTGAAGCAATATGTATATTCCATGTGGGGTTGTAACTTTGCTTGTTATACATACATATATACATACATCATACATATACCAAGGCACTTCCCCCAATTTTTGGGGGGTAGCCGATATCAACAAAAGAAACAAAACAAAAAGGGGACCTCTACTCTCTACGTTCCTCCAGCCTAACAAGGGACTCAACCGAGTTCAGCTGGTACTGCTAGGGTGCCACAGCCCACCCTCCCACATTATCCACCACAGATGAAGCTTCATAATGCTGAATCCCCTACTGCTGCTACCTCTGCGGTCATCTAAGGCATCGGAGGCAGCAGCAGGGCCTACCGGAACTGCGTCACAATCGCTCGCCATTCATTCCTATTTCTAGCACGCTCTCTTGCCTCTCTCACATCTATCCTCCTATCACCCAGAGCTTCCTTCACTCCATCCATCCACCCAAACCTTGGCCTTCCTCTTGTACTTCTCCCATCAACTCTTGCATTCATCACCTTCTTTAGCAGACAGCCATTTTCCATTCTCTCAACATGTCCAAACCACCTCAACACATTCATATCCACTGTAGCTGCTAACTCATTTCTTACACCCGTTCTCACTCTCACCACTTCGTTCCTAACCCTATCTACTCGAGATACACCAGCCATACTCCTTAGACCAGTGGTTCCCAACCTTTTTTTCAGGCGACCCCAATCATGCACCTCAAGCTATGACCGCGACCCACTAGTTTAGTTGTATAAGTATTCTTATAATTTATATTACTAGTTGTTGGCTGTAAAAGTAAGGGACAGTGAATATCCTTCTATAAGATGGGTACTATAAGACTGGAAAAGACAAAATTAACATCATTAAATTTTATTATAGCATTATAAATTCTAAGGCTTAATATTAATCAAAAACCCCACTTCTGGAATAATGTTTTGTCACATTCCACAAAAACAAACTAAAAGTATGTATCAAAGTTTTCTGTTACATTGTAAACTGATTTTATTGGGAGCCTTGGTCCTGGATCATGAGGCTAAGATTCTCTATTCGTGGTTCAGTCTTAGAAAGAGGGTAGGTAGCAAGGGAAGTGAAGGGGCAAGGAACAAGGAGGCGGCGGCGTAGAGAGGAGGGGAAGGGTCACGGAAGGAGTAACAAGGAAAAGAGATGTAATATATTTGCAAATCACAGTAAATAAGACTAAGCAGAAACGAAAAAATCAATGATATACAGCACTCCAAATCTCGCCAAAACTACAACCTCAAAAACCAACCATATACAATCCTCCAAATCTCTAAACAACCGCCAAAACAACAACCTCCAAAACCAATGACATAAAATCCTCCAGTTCTCTTAACATACCAAAACAATAACCTCAAAAACCAGCGACATAAAATCCTCAAAATCTCTAAATAACTGCCAAAACAATAACCTCCAAAACCAATGACATAAAATCCTTAAAATCTCTAAACAACTGCCAAAACAATAACCTCCAAAACCAATGCCATAAAATCCTCCAAATCTGTAAACAACTGCCAAAACAACAACCTCAAAAACCAGCAACATAAAATCTTCAAAATCTCTAAACAACTGCCAAAACAATAACCTCCAAAATCAATGACATAAAATCCTTAAAATCTCTAAACAACTGCCAAAACAACAACCTCCAAAACCAATGACATAAAATCCTCCAAATCTCTAAACAACTGCCAAAACAACATCATCCAAAACCAATGACATAAAATCCTCCAAATCTCTAAACAACTGCCAAAACTATAACCTCCAAAACCAATGGCATAAAATCCTCCAAATCTCTAAACAACTGCCAAAACAATAACCTCCAAAACCAATGACATAATATCCTCCAAATCTCTAAACAACTGACGAAACAACAACCTCAAAAACCGGCGACTTAAAATCCTCCAAATCTTTTAACAACTGCCAAAACAACAACATCCAAAACGAATGACATAAAATCCTCCAAATCTCTAAACAACTGCAAAAACAACAACCTCAAAAACCGTCGACTTAAATCCTCCAAATCTTTAAACAACTGCCAAAACAATAAACTCCAAAACCAATGACATAAAATCCTCCAAATCTCTAAACAACTGCCAAAACAACAACCTCAAAAACCAATGACATAAAATCCTCCAAATCTCTAAACAACTGCCAAAACAACAACCTCCAAAACTGATGACATAAAATCCTCCAAATCTCTAAACAACTGCCAAAACAACAGCCTCCAAAACCAATGACATAAAATACTCCAAATCTCTAAACAACTGCCAAAACAACAACCTCCAAAACCAATGACATAAAATCCTCCAAATCTCTAAACAACTGCCAAAACAACAACCTCCAAAACCAATGACATAAAATCCTTCAAATCTCTAAACAACTGCCAAAACAACAACCTCCAAAACCAATGACATAAAATCCTCCAAATCTCTAAACAACTGCCAAAACAACAACCTCAAAAACCGATGACATAAAATCCTCCAAATCTCTAAACAACTGCCAAAACAACAACCTCCAAAACCAGCGACATAAAATCCTCCAAATCTCTAAACAACGCCAAAACAACAACCTTAAAAACCGGCGACATAAAATCCTCCAAATCTCTAAACAACTGCCAAAACAACACCTCCAAAAACCAATGACATAAAATTCTCCAAATCTCTAAACAACTGCCAAAACAACAACCTCTAAAACCAATGTTATAAAATCCTCCAAATCTCTAAACAACTGCCAAAACAACAACCTCAAAATCCAATGACAAAATCCTCCAAATCTTTTAACAACTGCCCAAACAACAACCTCAAAAACCAGCGACATAAAATCCTCCAAATCTCTAAACAACCGCCAAACCAACGACTTTTTCGACCGAGTGACCAGCGCCGCAGACTTCACAAGAACATACAAATAAAATAACACATCTAATAACACAATTATTTTGTTAAATGAAATAATGATCGAAACAATACAAATTCACAAGAGGTAAATAAAAAGGAAGGGGAGTAGTAAAGATGAGGAGAGGAAGGGAAGTGGCAAGGAAATATCGAAGAGGAGGGGAGGGGGGGGGGGGCAAGAAGGAGGAGGAGAGGAGGGCAGGGGTAAAAAAGAAGCAGGGGGAGAAGGGGCCTGGAAAGACGGGGAAGGGGGGAGAGGAGCAAGGAAAGGGTTGCGAAGGGAAAGGATAAAATGTAGGAGGAGAGGACATGAAAAGTGCCCCTCTCCTTCTCTTCCTCTTCCCTTGCCCATCTCTCTCTTTAAATATGGGGGAGGGGGGGGTTACCATGTGGTTTTAGAAGCCCCAATTATGAATACTGTGATAGGCTATCACTCACTGACATACTGTGGTGCAGTACTTCGTCAGCAAGAGAAGTACTCAGTTTCTATTATTGGCATACCACTTTTTCGTGAGTAATTAAGAATTTAAAAAAAAAACAAAGACTGTGTGCAACCTATGCAGCACATTCGAAATCACTATACAGGTACAAATGCATCAATTATATAAGACGAACAAATAGTAGACAGTGTTTCCCGCTGCGGCAGTACAGCGGGAGTGGCTGCCTGATTGGACGTGGACGGTTATGCTATTCACGTATCAAATACGTACTGCACTCAGGGATACCACCATTAAAATTTTGTTTTTTATGTTAATATATGAATAGATAGATATATAAAAGTCGATAAATAAAAATCCCCAAATACTTTTATATATTTTTTCTTTACTGCGAGTTCTGCCATATTTTGAATTTTTATTTTTATTTTGATATTTTGAGAGTTTGGCGACCCCAGGAAAAGCACTTGGCGACCCCAGGGTTGGGAAACCTGGCCTTAGACACTTCATCTCAAACACATTCAATTTCTGTCTCTCCGTCACTTTCATTCCCCACAACTCCGATCCATACATCACAGTTGGTACAATCACTTTCTCATATAGAACTCTTTTTACATTCATGCCCAACCCTCTATTTTTTACTACTCCCTTAACTGCTCGCAACACTTTGCAACCTTCATTCACTCTCTGACGTACATCTGCTTCCACTCCACCATTTGCTGCAACAACAGACCCCAAATACTTAAACTGATCCACTTCCTCAAGTAACTCTCCATTCAACATGACATTCAACCTTGCACCACCTTCCCTTCTCGTACATCTCATAACCTTACTCTTACCCACATTAACTCTCAACTTCTTTCTCTCACACACTCTTCCAAATTCTGTCACTAATCGGCCAAACTTCTCTTCTGTGTCTGCAACCAGTACAGTATCATCCGCAAACAACAACTGATTTACCTCCCATTCATGGTCATTCTCGTCTACCAGTTTTAATCCTCGTCCAAGCACTCGAGCATTCACTTCTCTCACCACTCCATCAACATACAAGTTAAACAACCACGGTGACATCACACATCCCTGTCTCAGCCCCACTCTCACCGGAAACCAATCACTCACTTCATTTCCTATCCTAACACATGCTTTACTACCTTTGTAGAAACTTTTCACTGCTTGCAACAACTTTCCACCAACTCCATATAACCTCATCACATTCCACATTGCTTCCCTATCAACTCTATCATACGCTTTCTCCAGATCCATAAACGCAACATACACCTCCTTACCTTTTGCTAAATATTTCTCGCATATCTGCCTTACTGTAAAAATCTGATTCATACAACCAATACCTCTTCTAAAACCACCCTGTATTTCTAAGATTGCATTCTCTGTTTTATCCTTGATCCTATTAATCATTACTCTACCATACACTTTTCCAAATACGCTTAACAAACTAATACCTCTTGAATTACAACACTCATGCACATCTCCCTTACCCTTATATAGTGGTACAATACATGCACAAACCCAATCTACTGGTACCATTGACAACACAAAACAGATATTAAACAATCTCACCAACCATTCAAGTACAGTCACACCCCCTTCCTTCAACATCTCAGCTCTCACACCATCCATACCAGACGCTTTTCCTACTCTCGTTTCATCTAGTGCTCTCCTCACTTCCTCTATTGTAATCTCTCTCTCATTCTCATCTCCCATCACTGGCACCTCAACACCTGCAACAGCAATTATATCTGCCTCCCTATTATCCTCAACATTCAGTAAACTTTCAAAATATTCCGCCCATCTTTTCCTTGCCTCCTCTCCTTTTAACAACCTCCCATTTCCATCTTTCACTGTCTCTTCAATTCTTGAGCCAGCCTTCCTTACTCTCTTCACTTCTTTCCAAAACTTCTTCTTATTCTCTTCATATGAATGACCCAATCCCTGACCCCACCTCAGGTCAGCTGCCCTCTTTGCCTCACGTACCTTGCGCTTTACTTCCACATTTTTCTCTTTATATTTTTCATACTTCTCTACAATATTACTCTGCAGCCATTCTTCAAAAGCCCTCTTTTTCTCTTCCACTTTTACCTTCACTCCTTCATTCCACCATTCACTGCCCTTCCTCATGCTACCTCCAACAACCTTCTTGCCACACACATCACTTGCAATCCCATATATATATATATATATATATATATATATATATATATATATATATATATACACACATAATAATATATACATATATATACACATATACATATAAATACACATATATATACATATGTATATATACACATATATACATATGTATATACATATATATATATGCACACGTATATGTACATATATATATGCACACATATAAACATATATATATGCACACATATATATACCTATTGATACATATATATATATATACACACACACATATATATATATATATATATATATATATATATATATATATACTGTATATATATAGTAGAAAGGCGAAGGAAAGTAGAGACTTCAGAATTTGGACAATTTATTTGTTAGGCTTTCGGGAACATTTCCCATTATCGGAGCTACAAAATGAACATAAAACATAAATCAATAGACATAATTACGTTAAATCAATGAAAATCAGCTAGACAGGCAAGAATTATTACAAATGCATCGAAATACATGAAAATGAAGTGAATGAAATATACTAAAAATAAGAAATTAAATTAAGTTCAACAAAAGCAAAAATTTAAAAGAATGACATAGGAAAAGAACAATATCAAAATCAGAACAAATTCACAGAAAAAAACTTGAAAAGCAATAAAAAAAATTCACAAAAAATAACATATAATAATCAAAATAATATTACACAGAAATAACCTGGACTACAAGAAAAGGCAGAGAAAAAAAATCACCGGATAAGCAAGTAACTCAAGGTTTAGACGTTAGAGTGTGTAAGTGATGGTTAGAAGACTAGGGCTGATTCACACCTGACACTCACGCTCAAGCTCACGCCCAAGTCACGCTCAAGCTCTCACTCAGCTCATTTTACTGGTGTGTTCACATATGCAGCTCAAGCTCTCCTGAGCTCATTTTACTGGTGTGTTCACATATGCCGCTCAAGCTCTCCCGAGCTCAGTTTGTTTTGTGTTGGCATTGGTGAACCATGTGTGATTTTTCGGCTCTAGAATTAGCGGGTATAGCCATAGCGCTGGATGAGGAAGAGGGAGAGAGAAAAAGGAGGAGATTTAGGGTGCATCCTATGCTAGTGAAGAGTGAAGGAGAATATAACACTTTATATCCCCATCTTATAGATGACAAAGAAAAATTCTTTAATTGTATATTTCCGCATGCCAAAAGGGAGATTCGAGTATATTTTGTCCAAAATTGGATCACATATAATGAAGGAAGACACCTATTTCAGAGAATCGATATCTTCAAGAGAAAGATTGGCTGTATGTTTAAGGTAAAAAAAAAACCACAAAATTAATTAATGAATTTATTATCAAATATAATTATATTCGCAAATGCTATGCAAATATTCTGTCCATCTCTGGACTCAGTATAGGGCTAAATAAAAAACGAACCTTCCTGTATGAACTGAAAATAGAAGTTTCTTAAAAAGCAAAAAAGTTCCATATACTGTAAAATAGAAATTACCCTACCAAAAAAAACAAAAACAAAAATAAGTCCACAAATTAAAAAAAAGTCTACATTTAATATGCATGTTTAAATGAAAGAACAACTTTCATTCACGTCCTGCCCACACAAAGAGCTGACCGCGACTTCAAAATGTTTTCACACCTTACGCTCAAGCTCTTGATCTTGCTCTCGCTCAAGTTTGAGCACGTTCAAAATATCTTTTGCTTTGATCGTGAGCTTGACTGTGACCGTGACTGGAGTTGAGCGAAAATGATTGACTGGATGGTTTGAATACTCTGCCTGTTTATCATTAAAGAATATTTGAGCGCGAGTGTCAGGTGTGAATCAGCCCTAAGTGGGGAAAGTAGTCAGGCAATATGTAAAGGAACAGAGGTAGAGTGATTGAGAATAGGGGTTAGCTGTTTAATGAAAAGTGATTCTAGGGTAGGTAAAGAATAGCTATTGGGTGATTGGGCTAGTATTTTGGAATTGGAATAGTTAATTTGCTGCTTGCATGCATGAGCGTGACTATG
>NC_090759.1:21095771-21113271 GCF_036898095.1 Palaemon carinicauda
AATATGAAAGTTCTCAATATCCTTATCATTAATCTTGATAATCTCCTCCATTATCGCTTCCTTCCATCCATCTTTTTGTCCAGCATCTTGACTAATAACTTTATATTTCAACTGCGGAGATTTCCCGTTCAGTTACACCTTGGCGCTGAATGGTCTCCTCGGCCTTTGGGCCCCAGTTCTATACATCCCTCGGTCCTTATATCAAACGAACCGACTGCTTTGGGACTTCCCGGATTTTTATGATGTTTCTTATTTAATAATCTAACTCTGAACATCCTTCGTAATTCGTCTCCAATGACGAGTCGATCCAGATAAGATCCAATTTTTATAGTTTATTGAGTTTACTGTATAATTTATCGAGTTTGTAGTTTATGAAGTCTATAGTTTATGAGGTTTATAATTTATTGAGTTTATTGTTTATCGAGATATACTTTACAGAATTTATAGTTTACTGAGTTTACTGTGTAATTTATCGAGTTTATAGTTTATGAAGTCTATAGTTTATGAGTTTTATAATTTATTGAGTTTATTGTTTATCGAGATGTATTTTGCAGAATTTATAGTTCATTGAGTTTATAATTTATTAATTTTATAATTAAATGAGATTATAATTTTATTGAGTTTAAAGTTTACAAAGTTTATAATTTATTGAGTATAGTTAATGAAGTTTATAATTTAATGCGTTTACAGTTTATCGAGTTGAAATTTACCGAATTTATAGTTTATTGAGTTTATAGTATATTAAGTTTATAATTTTGTGTGATTATAATTTATTGATTTTATAGTTTACGAAGTTTATAATTTATTGAGATTATAATTTTAGTTTATAGTTTATTAAGTTACTAATTAAGTGAAATTATATTTTATTGAGTTTATATTTTATGAAGTTTATAATTAAGTGAGATTATAATTTATTGAGTTTATAGTTTATCGAGTTATAATTTACAGAATTTATAGTTTATTTAGTTTATAATTAAGTGAGATTATAATGTATTGAGTTTATAGTTTATTAAGTTTATAATTAAGTGAGATTACAATGTATTGAGTTTATAGTTTATGAAGTTTATAATTTATTGAGATTATAGTTTATCGAGTTATAATTTACCGTATTTATAGTTTACTGATTTTGCGAGAATTAGGTTATGGTTCGCTTAGAGAGAAAATTTTTTTATAAATGATCAGTTGACGTAAATATCGCGATTTAAGAATGTTATTTCTGCTTAGCAAGGCCCATTATAATCTTTACTAGTGTTATTTTGGGCACGCATTCATAAATAATCTATATCAAATTTATTATTGGAATATCCTAAAACGAATATAAAATTGTTAATTCTCAAACCCTCTCAGCTTTTGTTACCTATATTTGTTCTTTGTCCATTTAAGCAATTTTACCATTTCTTTTTGTATTTGTGAGCAAAGTTACAAAGAAAGTTGTAAGTGGATTTCTACGCATTCGTCAGCAGAAGGTAAACGTAGCTAGATTTTGGGAGAGATAAGAATGTTTTGTGTGTGTATAGCGTAACGTACCTTTGGTTGGTTAGATTACGGCCCAATGTTCACGTGGAATTTTGAAAATGTCCAAGCCTTCATTGGCAAAGAATAAGTGCCAAGTTGGATTTTTCCCCCAATTTTAAACACGGTAAGGTTAAGTTAAGCTAAAGCACTGTAATTGTATGGTTATAGCCTATCTATCATTTGTAAGCCTTGGCGGGGCTTTGCGGTATCATAACGCCATAAGGATTCCTTTGCAAAAGTAAATTTTTTCTGATTAATTCCTTCAGGGAAGCCTTTAGTCTCATAATGTCTACGAAGCTGGGTGCCACTGCGTTGGAATGTCCGCCCAAAAACGTTTCGTTTTTGGGCCTTGCCAATCTGCTTCCATTGCTTAGATGAGAATTTATTACATCTGTGATCATGTTGTCCTTGATGTCTTATAAAGGTCTTGTTTTAAAAAAAGGTTTATTGCATCAACTGTTATTTTCATTGCATAAATGTATGAAAATATCGACGAATAAAAATTATGAGAATTACAGTAAAAACCATTCTACACAATAAAAGTTCGTTCTGAAAATAACATTTTGTAATAGATAATCCTTAAATAATCTTAAGCAAACTCATCCATAAAATTTGGTGATTATTTTGTGATATACATGAAAAGAGAATTCCATATCAGCAGTTGATATTTATATGTTAATGATTCCATAACATATTTGAAATATAGTAAGACTATCATTTTATTATCAATTAATACTTTTAATTATCATAAAAAAGAAATGATTCAAAGGTTCTGGTTAGTGTCAATCCCAATTATTAGAAGATGGTTTGGAGGTTCCTATTATGCTAACAAATTTCTTTTCCGTATTGATGCTTCTCTTCTACACATTTTTGTTTTTGGATTCGTCAGTCCTTCGTTGTGTGTTTTGATAAGGTCTATTTTTATTGTTTTAAGCTTTTCTTTAAGATTTATCCACTATTGTTGATAGATATGATAATACATTTTTGAGCTAGAATATACAAAACCACACGTCCATATGAACTAGTAACTTTCAACCCCAATTTTCAGAAGTTGCTGGTGGATGGTGTTATTCAAGGCGACCTTGAGAAAGTGACAGAGGCCCTGAAGGGAAGAGTGGATGTTAATCAACTTGTCCCTTGGAAAGATGGCGTCAGCCGCCCTTTGCTTGGGTTATCTGCTTATCTGGGGCATGCCAACTTGGTCGCCCCTTTATTATCTGCAGGGGCGGACGTCGATGGCAGGTGTAGCAGGGAGTTTACGCCTCTCATCCACGCCGCTGGGGAAATGCGATTCGAGGTCATCAAGGAACTGGTTAAGGCTGGGGCCGATATCAACGCCACGACGTCGTCAAGAGAAGTCCGTAAGTAAAGTCTTAATGCTTACGCCAGTTCAAGACTTACTGTAGTTTTTAAATCACCGTTTTTTCCATGACCACTGCTTTCATGGACCTACAGTTTACTGTACATTATTTTTTTTATTCTATTTTGTGGTATATAATGCATCTTACTGTACACAACTAGGTTTAATGCAGCTCTTCTAAAAGAAGGACACTCCAAAATCAAACCATTGCTCTCTAGTCTTGGGTAATGGCAAAGTCGCTGTGCCACGGGCTTTCACTGTCTTGGGTTAGAGTTCTCTTGTTTAAGGGTACACTCGGACACACTACTCTAGCTACTCTTAGCTATTTTCCCTGTTGAAGCTCTTGGGCTTATAGCATCCTGCTTCTTTAACTAGGGATGTAGCTTACCTAGTAGTAAGGGTAATGTATTTCTAAATAGAAGAAAGACAGAAATGACGAGAACGTAGTATGCAATGGAAGATGAAATATCAGTGGAAGGAGAAAGAATTAATGAGGTAGAATCATTTAAGTATTTAGGAACTATGATCTCCAATACAGGGTCTTTAGAACTAGAGTTTAGTGAAAGATTGAATAAAAGCAAATCAGACAATGGCTAGGTTAAGTAAAATAGGGTAATCAAATCACCTGAAATGACAATGAAACAACCTCCTATAGATTTAGTAGATTTGAGAACAAAGCCCTCAGAAGGATATTGGAAGTTAAAGGGCATGGAAGGATTAGAAATGAAACTATAAGAGAGATTACTCGTGTGCCTTATGTGAATGAGATCATGATGAGGGGTAGATGGAGGTGGTTTGGGCATGCTCTTCGCACTCCCCAAGAGAGATTAGTTCACCAAACTTTCATCTGGGAAGACCCATGCCTACATGGCTGAGGACTATGAAGCGTGAAGTAGGAGATGATGAACGGAGAAGTATTGAATTAAAAGCTCAAGATAGAGATGACTGGCAAAATCTAACCGAGGCTGTTTGCGTCAATAGACGTAGAAGGAAATGATGATGATGATGATGAATTCTAATAATTGGTGACTTGATGGGAACCACCTCCGCAGTGTGTTAGAAACTCACAATGCACACACTACGCTATGGAGGCTCTCACTTTCCCTGGATTTTAATAAGACCCTTCTTCCATATCTTTACCACACCACATAACCTAAAAGGTTATTATTTCCTCTTCCTAAAACACTGTAATTTTTCGTCCTTTGTTGTATATGACCAAGGAATTTCAACACATTATTATTATTATTATTATTATTATTATTATTATTATTATTAACTAAGCTACAACCCTAGTTGGAAAATCAAGATGCTATAAGACCAATGGCTCTAACAGGGAAAAATAGTCCAATGAGGAAAGGAAATAAATATGAGAAATAATGAACAGTTAAAGTAAAATGTTTAAAAAAAAGTAACAGTATCAAAACAGATAATTTATATATAAACTATAAAAAAGACTTGTCATCCTGTTCAACAAAAACATTTGCGGCAAGTTTGAACTTTTGAAGTTCTACCAATTCAACTGCCCGATTAGGAAGATCATTCCACAACTTGGTCACAGCTAGAATAAAACTTTTAGAATACTATCTAGTATTGAGCCTCATGATGGAGAAGAGCTGACTTTTAGAATTAACTGCATGTCTAGTATTATGAACAAGATGGAAGTGTCCGGGAAGATCTGAATGTGAAGGATGCTCAGAATTATGAAAAATCTTATGCAACATGCATAACGAACTAATTGAACGACGATATCTGAGATTAATATCTAGATCAGGAATAAGAAAGTTAATAGACCGTAAGTTCCTGTCCAACAAATTAAGATGAGAATCAGCAGCTGAAGACTAGACAGGAGAACAATACTTGAAACAAGGTAGAATGGAAGAATTAAAATACGTCTTCAGAATAAGATTGATCACCGAAAATCTTAAAACTCTCTCAATAATTCAATTTTTTTTTTTTTTTTTTTTTTTTTTTTTTGCAATTGAAGAAGACACAGACCTAATGTGTTTCTCAGAAGTAAATTTGTTGTCGAGAATCACACCTAAAATTTTTAGGAGTCATAGAGTTAAAGAAACATTATCAATGCTGAGATCCGGATGTTGAGGAACCACTGTCCTTGACCTACTTACAATCATACTTTGAGTTTTGTTAGGATTCAACTTCATGCCCCATAATTTGCACCTTGCACTAATTTTAGCTAGATCTCTATTAAGGGATTCAACAACTCCTGATCTACATTCAGGAGATGGAATTGATGCAAAGAGTGTAGCATCCTCTGCATATGTAACAAGCATGTTTTCTAGGCCAAACCACATGTCATGTGTATATAGTATGAAAAGTAGTGGGCCAAGAACACTACCCTCAAGAACACCAGATATCACATACCTATACTCACTATGGTGCCCATCAACAACAACTCTGCAATCTATTACTTAAAAATTCGATAATAATTCTAAGAAACGACCCACCCACTCCTAACTGTTTGAGTTTGAAAACAAAGGCCTCATGATTAACACGGTCAAAGGCAGCACTAAATTCAAGGCCAATCATACAAACTTCCTGACCACAGTCAAGGGATTTCTATATAGCATTGGAGATTGTAAGAAGAGTATCATATGGTTCAAGGCCTTTACGAAAACCAAATTGCAAATTAGGGATCAGATGATTAGCTTCAGCAAACCTATTAAGACGTTTTGCCAAAAGACATTAAAAAATTCAGATAATATTGGAGTTATTGAAGTTCGGCAGTAATCAGTTGGACTTGAGCTACCACAAAACATTTATATACTGTAGTGGAGTAACATTACCAATTCTCCTACAAGTGCTAAAAGCTCCTCTTCCAGCTAACTTACGCAAAATAACAGATAACTTTGGAGCTAAGAAATCTGCAGTCTTTATTAAAAAACAAAGGAAAAATACCATTGGGGTCTACACCTCCTTAAGCAACAAGGTCTATCAAGAGAGCTTTAATTTTACAAGATCGAAAAGCTAAACTAGCGAGTTTAGTCTCTGGAAAACAAGAATGAGTAAGATCAAGTTTTTCATTACTCTGCTTACTGTCAAACATATCAGCCAAAAAGGTTGCCTATTCCTTTGGACCGTTAGTGACAGAGCCATCTGGTTTAAGTAAAAGAGGAACTGTTGCATCCACACCAAAGAGTGCAGATTTAAGGGTAGTTCAGCACTTATGTTCCTGGGATGTACCAGAAAGGGTTTCTTTTATTGTTAATTTGTATTCCTTTTTAGTTGAAGCATAAATTCTCTGAGCAAAAGCTCAAAGCTGAGTATAATGATTCCATGTCAAATCTGATCTGTTACCCTTCCGAAGATGATAGGCCTCTTGCTTCTCCAAATAAGCATATTTGCAATCATTATTGAACCATAGTTTGTCCTTCACTCGGTACCTTAGCACACGAAAAGGTATACGCCTATCAATTATGTTGACTAAATTTTCATTGAAAGGGACAACAGGATCAACCATACAATTGTGACCAATGCAAGCCTAAAAGATCACTGAAAAGCCCATTCCAGTCTGCTTGAGATATCATACAAATCTTACATGAGTATGATATGGCAGGGACAGGCTGATCAGTCTTCACTACTAATAAAATCAAGGCATGATCAGATGTTCCAGCTGGAGAACCAACCTTACTTGTTATAACGCCAGGGGAGTCGGTGTATACAAGGTCCAAACAGTTACCAGACCTGTGAGTAGCTTCCTTTATGATTTGCTCACAGCCTGATTCATTGGCAAAGTCTAAAACTCTTAAGCCATGGCGATCACTAGGAGAATCACAATTTAACCACTCCCTATGGTGAGCATTGAAATCACCAAAAAAGATAAAAGAGGCCTTTCTATCATGTTCTTGTATCCTAGCCATAATGGTAAGATGACAATCGGAGGTAGAATAAAACATGTCTGGATTCCGGTAGATCAAGCACTAATAGAAGTTGTTATGCCTGCCACAAAATTTTATTACTTGAATCTTATGACATTCACATACATAGCAGGACTTATGAGAAGCAGGGTACTTAGGACTGATATTGGCTTCTTGAAACCAGCTATAAGGAGCTCAGATTAGTGCCTCATATTAGAAACCAAAGTTTCTGATCACAAAAGAATATCATACTGTCTGGACGTAAGGTCTTGAATATTTGCATGATTTCCCAAATCCCTATTAAGGGAAGAATTGGAAGCTAAAAAGAGACTATTTGCCTCTTTATCCTTCCAATCGTATCTAGAGATGCTTATTAGAAACTATTCCAAATCTGATCTCTAGTTTGTCTTGGCGAAGACTCGCCTAACCATATTTCATGTTGATCTCCATGCTTTCTTCCTAGCCAGGAGAGCACGTAGAGAATGTGCACTAGCCGCTGCTACGATCAGGCATGAACCTAGAAAACTGACCGACTCAAATATCTGGGGTAAAGATCTCTTCCCCTAGGAATTGGTTAAGGATGTCATGGACAAAGCGGCTTAGAAGAATAAGAGCCTTGTAGACAAGTGGGGTATTTCTTCTAAACGGAAATTTACCCCCAGTGAAGGACCTCAACCCAAGGGCAAGAAGCCCAGAGTACACTCTAAGGGAAGGAAATCCTTTCCTGTTGTGAGAGCCTCAGTTGCCAACATCCCTTAGATTGTATACACGGTTCCCCAGCAGCATGTCCCATAGTCTCCAGCCTTCAACCCGGTGTATGAGAGAGCCACCACCACGTTCCACCCTGCCATGGCTCAAAAGAAGAGCACCAGTAGCAGGGGAAGGTCTGGAAAAGGCGGTTAATCTAGAGGCCGAGGAAGTATAGGCAAGGTGGTTAAAGACCCCTTCTTCGTTCAAAGGTACTCACCAGAGGGCAACCGGAAAGAGTCTTGGGTTCACTGCAGTTCGCTGCCGTGACGGACCCGGTCCTAAAAGCAAGACTCAAAAATGTCAACAGAGTCTGGAGAAGGATATCATATGCTCGGAGATATCTTCACCACAATACCCCGGTCTTATTGCGAACGCAGTGAAAGCCATGGTCTACTGCCAGGAGTTTATCGACACATGTCCCTCTGCAGTACCCTCCTCCTTCCTTGACTATTTACACGGACGTCTCGGAACAAAGTTGAGGGGGGGACACTCCTCTTCCATGAAAGTACAGGGTCACTGGTCATTCGCATTTTAGAAACTTCACATTAATATTCTGGAAGCTATGGCAGTGTTTCTGACTCTGAAGAGAATGAACCCAAGATCAACCTCAGATCAACCATGTGATCCTAGCCACCCTCACTGTAGCACATTGGAGGAACTGGCATCTCTCAGTAGTTCACCTCGAAGGTGTTGCAATGTGACAGTGGACGCCCTGTCAAGATCTAAGCCTCTGGAAACAGTAGGGTTTCTGGACCCAATATCATACTGTTTCATACTAGAACAAATCCCAGAACTACAAATCAATCTCTTTGGGACGAGCTTCAACAAGAAGCTTCCCGATATGTAGCACAGAACTTAGATACGGAAACGATAGGGATGGATGCGATATCTCTAGATTGGAACCAGTGGTCTGGCATCTACCTATTTCCACCATTCAACCTCCTAATGAAAGTCCTGAACAAACTGCGGACTTTCAAGGGAACAGCAGCTCTAGTGGCTCCCAAGTGGCCCAAGGGCAATTGGTATCATCTTGTTCTGGAACTCAAACCTCTCCAGGTCCTTCTACCATCTCTAGTGCTATCCCAGAATGTTCAACAGAAGACTGTTTTCGCTTCCTTTTGAATAATGAAAACCCTTGAGCTCATGATTTTCTCGCCCTCGCTGTTCAGAGTTTGGAGTTGCCAAGGAGAGAATTGACTTCATAGAAGAGTACAAGTCCAAACCACGAAATGACAGTATTTGTCTTCCTGAAAAAAAATGGGTTGCATCCATGAAAAGTTATCAGCCCTCTTCCATTTCTATGGACTTCTGTATTTCTTTCTTTATCTCATTGCATGATAAGGACTGGCCTTTACAACTATTGCCTTATGTAAGTTGGCACTAACTAGACCCATTGCTTATGCTTTTGATATTGAACTCAATAGCGAGCTGTTCAATAAGATCCCGAAGTCATGTGCTAAAGTGAAACCTAATGCTCCTCCTAATGCTATTTTTTGGCCGTTGGGTAAAGTCCTGCACTTTGGCTCCTCGATAGATAACACCTCTTCTTCTCCGAGGGATCATACTTTAAAGTCTATCTCTTTGCTTTCTATGGCTTCTGGTGCTAGAGTCAGCGATATTGTGTCTCTTTTAAGGGATGATGACCACATTGAATTCTCAGAATCGGGGGAGGTAAATCTTTACCCTGATCCTGCATTCTTAGCGAAAAACGAACTTCCCTCGAAAGGCTGGGGGCCTTGGAGGATTGTCCCACTTCAGGAGGAAGTGCCTTAAGGCCTACCTGTTAAAGAGCCGGGTCTTTCAAGGCGGTCAACTTTTTAAAGGGGAGATGACAGGATCTAATCTTTCTCTGTAACAGCTAAGGTCCAATCTCACCTATTTCATAAGAAGGTCTGACCCTGATAGTAACCATCAGGTCATCATCCCAGGAAAATTGCCTCTTCCTTAAATTTTTTTTCCAGTCTATGTCCTTTGCAGGCTGACAGGCTTACACGGGCTGGAAATCTTCACGAGTGTTCTTCAAAACATTACTTACGACAGTTAAAAAAGATTAAACGCTTTGTAGTGGTCACTGGTAGTTTGATTAAACCAGCTTCTTAAGTGTTGTATATGGACTCTTATAGACTGTATAGTTGGGACTTCTTAGTCTGCATTGTGCAAGGAGACTCATGTTCCTCTTTTCAATATACTATTTGATATTGTAAAGAGTCAAAGGGGATATTTTTCCCTTTATGTCATGAGTGTTACTATTTTACTACTCTGTTACATATAATTTTGGGGTCGGAAAACTCCGGTTTTCTGTATATATTTACTGAATATAATCTTACAATTGATTACTGTTACATTTATGCATCGTTGGAAACAATAAAAAAATGCTGTTCCTTTTTGTTTTGCCATCCATCGGACCTACTGTACAAAATAAAAGTGGTGTACCGCAATTTTTAACCCTCCTTTTATAGACTTCGGTCTTTTCATCCAGTGAGTGGGACTGTGACGTTGATTTGCTTTGCTCCTACTTTTTACAAACATATTGCTTGCACCATAGCTTGGTACCATAGTTACCAATGCTAAAGGAAGTATGATTATGTCTATGGTGTGTAAAGGGTTAAAAACTCTCCTGGCCGCAACCTAGAATGATAATTCTTTGGTACACTTCCATCAGGACGACATAGCTCGAGACCTAAAATCGGATTTAGACATAGGAAAAATCTATTTTGGAGTGAGATACCTATGTCGTTCTGAAGGCCCGCCTGTTACTTTCCCATCCCCTTCCAATTCTCAGTTTGGGACCTCTCATCATGCGATGGCTGCTCCTGGAATGGTTCAACAGGAAATGTGTTAGTTGTAGCACATTGAGATCGGGAGTTGTAACAGCTCACTTGCCCACGTATCCTACCTTCTACCTTATCCTTCGAGACAAGGTTAACTCTATTCGGGGAAGGTTAACCATGGCTTGTTATTAACACGTCCCTGATTTATACACGATATCTCTCAGGATATTCGCTCTGGAGGTCAGAACTCCGTTGATACCACTAAGATAAAATTTCTCTGGTATATCACTTGCAGAAATATCCCAAGTAGAAGCTGCCAATGAGGAACTTCCATCAGGACGACATGGCTATCTTACCCAAAAAAAGATTTTTCCCATGTCAAAACCCATTTTATAGACACCAGTCACTTCACAATTAATTTACATCACATTTTTTTTCAAAATTTTAGCTTACATATACACAGTAGCAGGGAGTTGTCTGGCCAAAGAACTAACCACTAGAGAGTTATAGGATACTTTAAAAACAGCCCAGTTAATTTGATGTTTGATCGTATATTAGGCACGACACTTTTCTTTACCTATGCATACAAAATAATCTGGGTTTTACAGACTAAATATAAGCGACAAGGATGCCTTTCCCCAATCCTTTCCTTTTTCTATGTCTTTGAGATCTTCCAAAACTAAGCATGTCATAGTAAAGGTCTGGAAGATAGGTTTAGTATCTTTAATATATGAATAAAAATAGATGATTGATAGTGATAATTTCATTTGAACAGGAAATTCCGTCTTGCACACCAGTGTCATGAAGAAACACGTTGATGCGGTGACTTTCCTTTTAGCTCAGGAGGGACTGAATGTGAGTCCGCAAGATGACTTGGGCTACAGCCCTTTACATGTTGCCTCTAGAATAAATCACATCCCTATCATCAACCTATTAGTAGACGCTGGAGCAGATCTGAACTTACATACTATTCATGGTTGGACTCCCCTGCATATCGCCAGCATGAGTGGGAGCCTAGATGCTGTTAAGAGGCTTCTTGAGTTGAAGTTTGATATCTATGCAGTAGACATGGAGGGCCGCACCCCGTGCCATCTCGCCGACGAACTGGGAATGATTGATGTTTATTGGTATTTCATTAAGAAGGCAGGCCAAACAGAAGACACTACTTTGACACCACCCCAGAAGGTTAGTACAAGTTTGTCACTGGTTATGTTGATGGCAGTATTAAATAACATAGAGGGGGATGATAATGTATTCATATTTTACAATATTTGGTCGTTGCCATCTTTCTAAAATCTTTATTGTACTACCATAATACCAAACTTACAAAGGCATGGGATGCCGACCTCATTTTCTATACCACATTGATATGTTATTAGTACTCGCATAATACTCAAATTATAGTCATAGAATAGATGAATGAAATTATCCATATCTCTGCAGAAGCTTTGGATGTGGTGTTTTATATGGACAAAAGTATGGATGTTACAGGTGAATTAGATAGAGAAAAAAATGCAGATGATGTCAATATACGATTTGTTCAGTACTTTGAGTGTGGAATTAAAATGACTGTAGGGGTGAGAACTGCAGGAATATGGTGTAAGAAAAAAAAGCTAGTACAATTGAAAAGGTTTTATTAGATTGTTTTGATGTAGTTTTACGACATGGAAACAATAGACAACTGTAAGATAGTTAGAATTTTTTTTATAGTTAAATGGGGAAAAGTAGAAGAGAAAAGCAGTTAGAGTTTTTGGTAAATGGTGCGTTGGGATAGAATGGTCTTGTATCCAAGAACCTCGAGAGGTTATACAAGATAAAGGTGCATGATACTTGGTGTGTAAAGAGGTCAGCTAATTTCTGGTTTCCTCTCAATTTAGATAAATGAAGTAGTTGATGTCCAATTGAAGTCTTCTATAGCAATGAAGGATTCATTGGTAGCTTTGAACTTACATGAAAATAAGAAGTTTTATAGGAAAGTAATGTAAATAAATCTCAATGAAAGATGCAATTGTAGAAATGCATTCATGGGCTGATGGAGTAATTAATTTGAAGCCTTGTTGAAATTCGATGGTAGCTGAAGGACAAAACTAAATGATGCAAGACTTGGAGCTGTAACATAATTCTAAGAATCCTTTTGTAAGTGAATGCTGAGGATGTAAGAAATGCGATAAAAAGGTTTTAAAAAGCAAAGACACTTGAAGTTAATGGGATTACAAGTAAGATGCTGTAGTGTAGAGGTTATGGTGCTATTGAATGGCTGACAAGGTTTGTAAGGTGTGTCTGGGGGAGGGAACAGCCCCAAAAGGATGAGTAAGGGGAATAGATGTTCCGTTGTATAAAGGTAAAGGGGATATGAACGACAATATGTTAGGGAAGGAGTATAAAATTCAATATTGTCAGGAGGAAGGAGGGAAAACCAAAACATGGTTTGATAGATTTAAGTGAAAGGCATATTGTAATCAAAGGTCTTTGATCTACAGGAATCACAAGATAGATATTAAATGAGCAATGTATGTGCGTCTGATGAGAATTTTGCGGAAGTGTATGCATATAAGGTAACTAATGTGAAAGTTTTATTACACAGAATTTCTATCCCCAAATATGACTGCTGCCTTGTGTTTTTATAAGTTAGGGAAACATGATATTATGAAACGAAATATAATTGAGTGTTTCTTAATAATAGTGTTCCTACAACACCACGTCATCACATTTTTATGGAAAACAAAAGACATATATTATGGTAGACGTAAGTGAAATGATAACAGATTTCTTCAAATATGAAAAGGAATTAATATCTTGTATAGTTACACCTCCAATATTTCATCCTGAATCGTTTTCTTTTCCGTAATTCTCGTTATGATAGAGCATGGTCTTGATGACGAACGTGATTTCTGTAAAATTTTGTTTTGAAGGCGCCCATCAGGTTATCATAGCAATGGTTAGCTGCATACGGAAAATAGTATTGAAAATTGAGTGTGCTATGTTAAATGGTCCCAATTATAAAGAAAGAGCGGTAACTAAGAGAGGACGTAGGCTGATTTCATTTAAATTTGGCACATGCAAAGACTTCTACCGTTGTTGTTTTCATTGCCGATAAAGCTGGATATTGTTTATATCAAAATTATAGTGATCAACTAGGCATAATGCAAGAAAGGGTATTTTGTTCTACCCTGATGTCCATACTAAAGAGTCGAGTGATTATACGACCAGGTCCTAAAAACTATACTGAATTTATATATTTTCAGTTTTAGGCCTACTGCGTATAGACCAAGGTAAACATATTACTGTATTACGCGTGGTTAAACTATACCAGGAGTGAGGGTTGTAGGGGTTAATGTTGAAGAATTACAAATCTTCAATCTTGAATATTAACGGTAAAATGTAAGTGTTTTCGATTCTAGTGTGAGAAGAGGTACGACATAGAGAAATGGCTCCTGGAATGGGCTAACGATGGCAGCGACTATGTAATGCCCATGTTGAAGCGTAACCAACCAGACCCCTTTGATGGTTACTATCAAGATAAGCGTGGATACACAACTCTCCACATTACAGCTGAGAAGGGTAATCTTAAGATGGTGAAGATGCTTTTAGACGAGTGTTTCATGTACCCTGCAGTTCGAGATAGGAAGAATCGAACACCGGCTGATTTGGCAAGAGCCAACGGCCACTTTGACGTAGCTGAATCTATTGAAAGTTACTATCCTCCTCAAAAGGTTTGTTGACATTTTAACTTTTGCTGTGGTTTTTTTTTTTTTTTTTTTTTTTTTTTTTTTTTTTTTTTTTTTTTGCTCAAGGCAACGAAACATAGTAGGAGTGTAAATTTATGCTGATAGGTAATAGTAAAAAAAGGCACTAGCTGATTAAAGTTGAAAGTATTTGCACTGAAGGCATTGATATAGGGTCTTTGCTGCTAGTGGCTCCCAAATTTTAGTCTCACTTTACCTCCGTTCGCTTTTCCCCCATTTCATCTTGCTGCCTAATCCATTTTAACTTTTACTGAAGTCTTAATGCATGATTTTCAACCCAGTTGCACCTTTCAGTGAATGACCTCCCCTCCCATAGCGCTGAGCCATATCACATCCGTAATTCCATAAAGCAAATCAAACGACCTGGTGATTACACTTGAAAAGGGGAACCCTGGGAAATTTTACATTTTGTTCAATTTTGACCGACACTAATTATACAGTGTAATCTATTTGATATAAAGAAACCCCGAGTAGATACATTTTAAAATTGTATAACATTGACATAAACTAGTCAGTAGGGTATGAAGCATTTGTTACAAAAATGTAAACTTCAAGTATTTACAAAAAAAAAGAAAAAAAAAAACACACTGATAGCTGCAGCAACTTATGGTAGTGAATTAGACCTATTAATGTTAGGTATTTTTCTGTGAATTTTCCCTATCCCAGGTCTAATGGGAAAACATGGCCTTGATTCTCAAAGAATTTTACATTGATTTGAAGTACTTTTTTATTTTCCTGTGTTTTGAAAACCCAACGTAATGCTTTATGTGCATGCGTATGGTCTTATAAAATAAATATTTTTGGATCTGTATAAGTGGTGAAGGTGCTCGCTTATGTTTTACTTTCATCTATCAAGAACATTTTCTCATGTTTTTATTATAATTTATGGCAGACTCACGAAGAAAAGGAAGCACTTTACCTAGAGCTGTTAGAGTTGATCGGTCAAGGAGATGATGTGGTAAAGGCGTCAACTTTGCTTCGCAGTGGTGCCCCAATAGAGCCTTTTGGGCAGCATTCAAATCATGCACTTTTCGTAGCCATGACGGCCAATCGGAGGAGGATCCTGACGCTTTTGCTAGCTAGTGGGGTACCAATAACCACGACATTTCAGGGTCTTAACATTTTGCAGATTCCCTGGATTTCTCCTCATGTCTCAACATTTGTGAGAATGATAATCACCAGAGTAAGTCCCATTTTGAGTGCTGTTTCATATAACTGTTTTAACCACGATTTCATTTCTGATGTATTTACTTTCTTAAAGAAAACTTTATATTTACCTCTCTTGTTTACGCCGTGAGGAATATCACCTACTACCCAACCCTGCAGAGATTAGAAGAAATACTATACGATAGTTACAACATTGTCTTCAATAAACTAACGAAGATCTTATTAATTTGGTATTGTGTTCTTCAGCTGCATAATTAGAGATCCATAAATGACAGTTTTCTAAAGGTTCAATTGTGTATGTTAAACTGCAAGAAACAGCACTAGGGAGATCACAAGCCCATCCAAAGAGATTGAACACAAGTTAGAAATTTAAGGAAAAATCATGATTTTTTTTTTTTTCATGTGTGAATTTTCATTTTAGTCACTAATTCGGGAACACACCAATATGTCATTTAACAACTTTGTAGATCTTCATATAATAACTATTCAATGTCTCTTTCCACCTTGCACCTTCTTAGTTATTTTATATTGACTAATGAATCAGAATGGGAGCTGTGGAATATTACCTTTTACAAGTTATTGTTTTACAGGAAATACAGGAATTTATAATTATTCATACCAAGGTCTTGTAGTAAGTTTTTTTATCAATTATGTTAATTTCAGATGACAGCCTTTGTATTAGAAGAAGAACTTAGTAGAGTCATTCCAGAAAGAGATCAACTGCGAGCTGGAATTAGCTATTTACTGGAAAAAGTGAGAAGTGACACACCATGGGTTGCTCGCTGGCCAGAAAGTAATTCTCCCAGTGCCATTGACTTGCCACAGCACTATGATCCGTACTGTAGGATACCAGAAGAGCATTATTCCTCTGCATCTACATCAGCTAATCTCACTAAACTTATGGTACAGGCTGTGCAATCTAACTGCACTTTGACAACGGCTTTTCTACAACAGGCTGGTGGAGTACCATTCGCTTTAGATGCTGAGAGTGGTGAATCTCCATTTACAACAGCATTAAAGTGCCATCACTGGGATATAGCTCATCAGATCGCTAAAGGCACTGCCTGTCTTTATATTCCTGATGGTTCTGGTATTCTGCCAAGAAATCTCCTTCGGCAATATCATTTGCAGGATCTGGAAAAGGTAAGAAAATCGTAATTTGATTACATGTTTAATGATTGTATCTAAAGTGTATCAGGAATAGATTTGTCAGTACTTTGTATTCATGTAAGAGTCAACAGAAACCTTTACCAATATTTTTTTTTTTCAATTGCAGGGCATATTTGACAAGGAGTTCAGGAAAATCGATGATGAAATAGAGAAAGCTAAAGAAAATGATACAAAGGTTGAACTGCAAAGAATCCGAGAACTCCAAAGGAGCCTCTATGAGGTTTACATTGGAGCAAAAGTTGATGAGAATATTTGCATTAGCCATGATCTAGGAGCACAAGCTCTTCTTCTAGCATCTCAGTTTGGGCTTTCACAGTTGGTGCACCTTCTGTTAAGTGTAGCTCATCTTGATGTCAACATAACATTGGAAACACATATGGACACAACAGCACTTCACCAGGCTGCTGCTTTTGGACATTCAGACCTATGCACTTTACTTATCAGCAGAGGAGCTAAGATAGATGAGAAAGATCGCTTCCATCACACTCCGCCCCATTTTGCTGCAATGTTCAGTCATGAATCTGCTTATCAACAGCTTACTACATTTATGCAGGATCCTAATATAACAAATTTGTCAAATAATAATCCTAGTACTGTTAGGGAAAACTTTAATACTCTTCTTAAACAGTACAATGTTCTTGAAGACTTCCTGGAGAGAGGTGAAGATGTATATGCATGCAATGATCCAGCGGAAGCAGAGAAAAAGAAATTGAATCAAATACCTCTTTCTTATGTTGTCGAATTGAGTCATTCTCTCCGAGTAAACTTTTATGAGGGTGAGGCAGCTCAAGTTAAACAGGTGGTTATTACAGAGCTTGAGAAGATAAGAGACGAGATAGCTAAAATAAATCCCATATTTAATGGAGAATTAGCACTGCTGGGTAGTGCTGCTGATAACACACGCCTTCATGCACCCGACGAATTTGATTTTAATTTTTGTGTTGACATGTCTCAGTTGCTAAATCTTTCAGTTGCTGAGTTTAAGGATAAAGGAGAAGGTCGCATGAAGGGTCATCCAAAATATCTAAAAGTTTCTTCACAAGATAAAGAAATGCAGAGATTATTGAAGAAGTCAAACTGGAAGGATGAGTTTTATAAAGCTGTTGTTGAATGTATGAAGACTCATGTCTTTTCAAATTGCCATTT
>NC_090759.1:21120771-21125771 GCF_036898095.1 Palaemon carinicauda
AAAAAATACTAACACCATTATTTTATATTATCACTTTTATACAAATAAACTAGGTAACACTTAAAAAAAAAACATGCAATCCCGAAAAGCTTTCTTGATTTACTCTTCGTGAAACAAATCCATTGGCTACTGATAAAAAAAAATCCTGTCGACATATGGACAATGAAATGAAATAACTGTACCATTCTTAATCTGCAGCCAATGGCTAAGATTTGAGTCCTTAAAAAGTGTGTATTACAAGGCATGTTTTGACGTAAACCAACTTCATCGAGGCGAAGTGGTTAACTATTGTAATATCTTGATTTTTTATTTAATTTGTTATATGGAGGTCGAAAGCAAGCCGTGTAAATAAGAATACCCGGGAGAAGGGTTTGCATTGCAACCGGTGATATTGAGCTTAATGAATAATTCCCTCATTGAACAATAGCGTCATTTTGTTTTTTAGAAAAAATGCCACTTTAGTGTGATCTTCCTCTGGCTTGAAGCATTTCATGTGTTAATATTCAGACTTGAGATATGAACAAATGCAATTGCCATCCAGCTTAAAGTTTTTTCGTATTGTTTATAAAATGTTAATTTTATTGTTCATTACCTTATTTCCTTATTTTCTTTCCTCACTGGACTGTTTTTCCATGTTGGAGCCTTTGGGTTTATAGCATCCTGCGTTTTCAATTGGGTTTGTAGCTTAGCTAGTAATAATAATAATAATACTTGTGTGTGTGGTGTATGAAACTATGTACTATAATTGTCTCGGCAAGAATGAACAGGCTTACAAGGACTTGATTAATTAATCTGGCAATAATAAAGAAAAACTTTCATTAATATGTTATTAGTTTAGTGTTTAGAAATAAATCAATGCTTCCAAGAAATTCTGGTCAACTGTTAGTTTCTTAAAATTTATTCATGACTTTGCTTGTTATTACGCAAATAGAAAGGAAGGTTTATAAATTTAATTGCGTCCGTGAAATTTCTCCACATATCTTTAACTAAATAAATATATTATGATCGAAAGGAATAAGAGGATTGTATTTCTCTGTAAAGTCTAATGGTCCTTCATATGTTATTTGAATACTGTATGCACCCCTAATCACAGCAATAGGCTTCTCTCTGTTAGTAAAACCACGAAAAGGGAGTTTTTTTCTATTAGGCTCGCTGCCAAAGTTTAGCGATGTTGATTAAGCGGAAAAAATGCTAAATTTATCCATGATTCAAGTTTCATTATCCACACCTATGCTTTTATATGAAAAATTGCAAGTTATGTCTTTGCTGTATATATATTAGTACATTAAGTTTAACGCATGCTGCTTTCTTTTTTGCAAAACTCGAAATTCCAATTTATAAATTGCTCTGCCCCTTTTTCATTTTGTCCACGTAGATAAGATCTGCACACACCAGTATCAGACGACTTTTTCATTCTTATTTTCTATTAGAAAAATTTAGAAAAAGTAATAAAAGAGGAACCAATTTATAAATTGCAATGCTCTCTTTTCCTCTTGTTCAAGTAAATAAGATTTGCACAAACCATTATCATTAGACGACCTTACTACTTAACCAGTCTGGTGAAGACCTTATATTTTTTGTCTGACTTTTTTATTAGAAAAATTAAAAGAAAGCAATAATAAAGAGGAACATTGAATGATCTGATCACACTCCTCCCAAGTCTCTTATTTACACGGTCAAGTTTAATAGTCATTCCTTGGGTAACGCAGAGTCGCTTTTGCCACGCACGTAGATTTTGGTCGCCTTGTTGCCTAAAACTCTGTCCAGAAGTGACGTCTTGTTCCTCTTGCGGGCGTTTTGGACTTCCTTGAAAACCTCGTGGAAAGCGCTGGCCACCTGTAGCACTTGCTCGGACGCTGCCACCTCGCTGAAGTAGCACTCGAGGTCCTTGGCTAAGATCTCGCCTGCGGGAGAGGATGGGAAGTAGGGCTTAGCATTTGTAATGGTTTATATTTTGAGATTTTAAATTTATAATCCACAGTGGCACTTTTATATATATATATATATATATATATATATATATATATATATATATATATATATATATATATATATATATATTCGTGATGTACTGTAGTTTAAAGTTTGATTTTCTAATTCTCCAATTATCTTTGTTTGACACATTTGATATATTTTTTTTATAATCAAGAAATTTAACATTTGAGTTATATCCCAACCAGCTTCTCCAGTTAAAGCACCGTTAGGAGTATTCAACACCTTATATTAGTCAAACCACTTAACTTGCATATTGGGGCCTGATTTACTCTTACGCCTCGTCACCCGTTATCATTTACTTTATCACCTTCTAACCATCGCTACTGCTTCTCTATTTTTCCCTATCTATGCCTACTGCTTCGAAAGTTATTTTAAGCATGTTTTTACGCTTATGCTCCAGTAGATATTTATAACCGTCGAAGTACCTTATTTTAGACAATAGTGATTTTTACTAGGTTAACCAATGCATGTGGAGGGAAAATTTATCCCTTTGTACGTGATTTGTGTATATCAGAAAATTTTGAGAACGGTTGTCTGAATTTTCAGTATTAGCGAGGTTATGGTTGACCACCATTTGTTTTTCATTGACGTGTGTATTCCGTCGTGTTGCACACGTATGCAAATTTACATGAAAACGTGTACCAGGACTAATCGTTGGTTACTCTGAAATCAAAATGTATTTGTTTGTACTGTACTTATTTTATAAATATTTGTTATTATAAAGATTTTGGTTTAGTACAAAAAAAAATCTCTTGTAAACTAAAAGGTATAATTACGGACAAACTTAGTTACGTTTACTGTACTTGATATGATGTAATCAGTTATGATTAGCGAGTTTTTCCGTGGCCTTTTAATTGTTTTTTTTTTTCACGATTTCTTTGCCAAATTTTCCCGTAATTAACTGGTAAATATCATCTTATTTGAGGCTTATATATAACAGTAGGATTTTTATGATTTTATTATTTTAAAAGATGTCCATATTTGATTTTTTTTATAAGGAATCTCGCTACAAAGTATTGCATTACCTAACATTGGTAATATTTATCTATTACTTTTAAGGACGTTTTCGTAGAACTATAGTATTAAGTTGTTGCTTATTTGTGATTATTAAGTACAATTACAGAACTATATGTGGTAAATTACAGATAACTGTATTTTGTAAATAAAATAAAATTTATCTTATACAACATATGTGCCTTCTATATATATATATATATATATATATATATATATATATATATATATATATATATATATATATATATATATTACTATTCCGTCACGTACAACCAAAAATAAAACCAGGAATGCTATTTAGTTTTTTCTTATTAATAAACCTTATTAATTTAACCTTGAAAGCCTCTAAAATACCTGAAGTGTGACGCGGAGGTATGCGAGATGTAAATAACCTCGACTCTGCTCATTAAAGACACACCATTGAAGTGTGGGTGTCACACTTAAAGGGAAGTACCCGATTATTTTTAGAGCCCGATTTGCCTTGGGTAAACCTCGCCAAGTTTATTTAGCCTTTTTTTTTTATCTGACTGTCGTGATGCTTGTATGTCTACTTAATTGGAAAAATAAGATCGGTTTTTGATTATTAGTAAAAGAAAAAATAAAGCGGTGTCTAATTATGTTACTTCCCATGATTTGATATCCCAATCCTTTTTAATTTCTCTCTCTCTCTCTCTCTCCTCTCTCTCTCTCTCTCTCTCTCTCTCTCTCTCTCTCTCTCTCTCTCTCTCTCTCTCTCTGAACTTTCTAGAAACTACGAGAGAACTCCGCATATAGAAAGCAGGATAAAACTTGATAGAAAGAACATAGAATATTACTGTCACATTTGTCACACCCCTCTGTCCCATAATGTAGAAGCTTATCAAGCAATTCCTAGCTTTTCTAAATAAGGAAGATTTTGCAGAGTTCTAACTACGGAGTAATGGGTAACTTTGTTGCAATTAAAGATTTTTTTTATAAATCTTGATTCGTTCAAGAGAAGGCTTCACATATATATTATTGCCAATAACCCAGGTTGTGTGATATTTTTATCTTCATACTTTAATTCGTACCCTAAAGATGCTAGGAAAACTAGCAAGAAATTTATACATTTTATATAGACCCAACTTCTACTGTAATATCCATTATTTTCAAGTACAAATGAATATAGAAAATAGTTTAGGCGTTGAAATTCGAATGATATCGGAACACCAGTGATTAGGTGATATTTTCAAACTTCATGAAGTGCAGTCGTAGGATGAGAATTAATTACTAAAAGTAAGTTTGAATCTACATTCATTATTCTTTAGAATATTCATATTACGTAAATGGCTAGGCAGCGAAACCAGTTATTAGGATACTTCAAACTAGCAGGATACAATATTGAATTTACAATCTTTATATAATTATGTGTATAATATATATACACGTATATACTCTCTCTCTCTCTCTCTCTCTCTCTCTCTCTCTCTCTCTCTCTCTCTCTCTCTCTCTCTCTATATATATATATATATATATATACATATATATATTATGTATGTATATACTCTATGTACGAGTATACATTATTTATATATATATATATATATATATATATATATATATATATATATATACACGTACAGTTAGAATCAAAAGAACGCCGACACTCAGGGGAAATCTTTCGTCAGATGTCTCTAGTGTTCCCATGACAAAACAGACAAGGTGTTGCTCTTCTTACAACTTCTCAAACCTTAGCGAATCAGACAGTAAAGGGCCGTCTTTGTTAGCAAAAGTATACAAATTGAGTTGCCATATTTCAATTCTGTATTATCATTTGACGTCTCAACTTTTCAATACAAATACATAACACACACATTCACACACACACACACACACACACATTATATATATATATATATATATATATATATATATATATATATATATATATATATATACATATATATATATATATATATATATATATATATATACATTATATATATATATATATATATATATATATATAT
>NC_090759.1:21138271-21145771 GCF_036898095.1 Palaemon carinicauda
GACTGTATAGAAAACCTAGCACCTTCACAGGACAAGAAAAATCTTATCTAAGATAGCAGTTGGAATAAAGTCTAGAATGAGAGGTAGATAAACAGGCCCATATACACTATCTTCCCCTTCTATGGGGTGCAGCAGTTGCTGTTATTTGGTGGGTTAGATGCTATATTTAAGGAAGTCACCTGAGTAAATTTTCCTAAGAGTAAGTTTTTTTTAGAAGTTTCATCTAATCTGGGACTAAATGTATGCTACATATCCTCCACGGATCTACTTTTAACATGATTGCCAACCAATCATGGGTAGGGACCTAGCCTAACACCACCTATTGCATCTTCATGACCAGGATTGTTATAAGGTTGAAAGGAGTAATCACTTTCACTCCTATACTGAATCAAAATGCGTGGACATATCCTGGGATAGTAAACCAACCATTTTGGTTATAGGGACTTCTCACCTTAGGATAAGTCTTCTATTAAAGGATGAGGATTTATGTGTAGGAACAAATCTTCAGTTTTATAAGTAATTTATATTTTTCTTAACTATTCAAAACACTCCAAGTTATACTTCCCATTTTAAACACTACAATTCCTAGGCAGAAGTTCAAAGTGTGGGATCAGTGGCCTGTTGAAAGGGTGGTGCTTCCCTGCCACCCAGCAGTAATTACAGTCACATAGTTAAAGTTTTAACAATGTCCAGCTTCATTGAAAGTATGCTCCTATTAAAGTACTCTGTCGCGTATAGATAAGGAAAATGCAAATCACTTTAAAATTAGTTCTTTAGGTCAGATTGTAATTATAATATGAAGGGCATTTTGCCAGTTTGATTTGAGGAATAAGTGTTATAGTCAAGGCAGTTATTTCTGTAATATTGTTATGTGCCTTTCCAATTCATCTGTAACAACAGTATTTTGTTGATTATAAGTTTCCCTTAGCCCTAGAATGTAGGTAAATTTGGTATTTGGCAATTCAAATGTAGCATTTTGATCACTTGTAGAGCTTCAAGAAAGTGACCCTGACACCAATTAGGACTTATTTACACAATCAGTTGAGCAGCATGGTTTTGGAGCACTGCTTCAAAACTGTATCCCAAACTGGACCTGGTAGCCAAACACACTGAACCTCATACAGTTTGTGTGTGGGCAGTGGCAGGCATATGCTGAATAGTTGTGTGGCCACTTTCATCGACCACATCTATGCTGTTCATCTTCTTCTGTAAACAGGAGAGATGAAGATTTTGCCTGTGGTGACAAGTAAGACCAGTGAACTATGTCAGGAAATGTACTGATTGGATGTATACATTATTCTGTTTACATGCTTTACTGGAATCTTGAATCCAATCATATTTTCTTTAACACTATGATTGTGGTTTTATGCATAACCTATATTGCTGGCCCCATTAAACATTTATCTATTTACCTTGAGGTATTCATTCCTCATTGTTCTGTAAATAGCATCACAGGTCTCGGGAATGATTTTCGCGAGGGAACTACTGGTGATACGTGCAGTGTACTCTAACCCTCTATAGCTTTCACTTGTTGCTAGATACCTCAGGGTTACCTCATGATGTGCACCTGCACCTATAGTGTGTCTTATAGTTATGTCCTCCTTTGATATAAGTGAATATTTTATCCAAGAGTACGGTGGAAGGTGTTGGATTTGTCTGAATGTGCTGGACCACCAACACTTGGTTCCCATACTACAGCTCCTTGAACAGATGATTGTAGCTTCCACACTATTTTTCCAACCACATTCTAATCCACACTTTGCATTTTATTTTTTTTCACTATCTTTCTTCCTCCCAACCAGAACACACAAAAGTGCAGCGATCCACTGCTGATGTGTGTGTGTGTGTGTGCATAAGTACAATGGTTACCTCCTGGCCCGTAGCCTGCTTCACACTGTGATATAGTCATTGAAAAGGGACCATGTAGACAGCTCATCTGATAGGCAGTCCTCAGCCCCATACTCCACCCAATGCCTCGACACTGCTCCAGAATATACCCAAACACATTGTGTGTTAATTGATCGTATAGATAAGGCTGTATGCTTCTTCGTTACATTCCCTAAGTAACTATTTCATATATTGATAACAGAAATTGGCTGAACTGGGATTAATCCCTTTGAAAGTTTTTCATTTATTCTTCTGAGCTTTATCTTGAAAGTTATGTCCATTACGTCACTTAGGGTTGGTGTGCCCACGTTCACACACATCATAGATATGTGACAAGATAGAAGCCTCAATATTTATGTAAGGGGTAACTTCTGAAAGAAAATTTCATTTTTTTGTGTTTTTTCAAGAATTTTGACATTGAAATAAGTATGCAGATACATCAATATCACTGAATGGTTTATCCAAAATATCAGTATGCTCTATTCTCTGGAGATAGAAATTCTACCCACAAAGCTAACCTTGTTGTTTCTAAGTGTATTTGTTTTCCAGTTTTCATATTGAGACGTTCTGATAGTGCTCAAAAATTTTCTTTAGAATGCATGTTGTTTGATCTTAGGTTTTTGTGTGATCTTTTCCACACAAATTTGTATATTTGTTGAATTCTGCAAACATTATCCAGTAACTTCTAATTCAAAATGAGAGTTTATGCTTCAACTGAAAAGACATATAATTAGGCAATAAAAGAAAGTTTATGGTAATTGCTTGGATCTCGTATACACTGACTCCCCTGGCGTTATAACTAGTAAGGTTGGTTCTCCAGTCGGGACTTCTGATCATGCCTTGATTTCATTATTAGTGAAGACTGAGCAGCCTGTCCCTGATATATCATATTCTTGTAAAATTTATATGAAATCCCAAGCAGACTGGAATGGGATTTTGCATGATCTTTTGTGCTTGAATTGGTCACAATTATATAATAGTGTAGATCCTGTTGTCCCTTTGAATGAGAATCTAGTCAACATAATTGATAGGCGTATCCCTTCTCGTGTGCTAAGGTACCGAATGAAGGACAAACCGTGGTTCAATGATGATTGTAGACGTGCTTATTTGGAGAAGCAGGAGGCCTATCACCTTTGGAAGGGTAACAGATCAGATTTGACCTGGAACAACTATACTCAGCTTCGAGCTTTTGCTCAGAGAGTTTATGCCTCAACTGAAAAGGAGTACAATTTAATCATAAAAGAAACCCTCTCTGGTACAACTCAGGAACATAAATGGTGGTCTACCCTTAAGTCTGCACTCTTTGGTGTAGATGCAACAGTTCCTCCTTTACTTAAGCCAGATGGCTCAGTCACTCACTGTCCAAAGGAAAAGGCAACCCTTTTGGCTGATGTTTTTGACAGTAAACAGAGTAATGAAAAACTTGAACTTCCTCATTCCTGTTTTCCTGAGGCTAAACTAACTAGTTTAGCTTTTCGATCTCGTGAGATTAAAGCTCTGTTGATGGACCTTGATGCTTATGGAGGTGTAGACCCAAATGGTATTTTTCCTTTGTTTTTTATAAAGACAGCAGATTTCTTAGCTCCAAAGTTATCTGTTATTTTACGCAAGTTAGCAAGAAGAGGAGCTTTTAGCACTTGTTGGAGAATTGCTAATGTTACTCCTCTATGTAAATGTGTTTGTGGTAGCTCAAGTCCCACTGATTACCGCCCAATTTCCATAACTCCCATATTATCTAAAGTTTTTGAACGTCTTCTGGCAAAACGTCTTAATAGGTTTGCTGAAGGTAATCATCTATTCCCTAGTTTGCAATTTGGTTTTCGGAAAGGCCTTGGAGCATGTGATGCCCTTCTTACAATCTCCAATGCAGTACAGAAATCCCTCGATTGTGGTCGGGAAGTTCGTATGATTGGCCTTGATTTTAGTGCTGCCTTTGACCGTGTTAATCATGAGGCCCTTGTTTTCAAACTGAAACAGTTGGGAGTGGGTGGGTCGTTTCTTAGCATTATTATTGATTTTTTAAGTAGTAGATCTCAAAGAGTTGTTGTTAATGGGCACCATAGTGAGTATAGGAATGTGATATCCGGTGTTCCACAGGGTAGTGTTCTTGGCCCATTACTTTTCATACTATATACACATGACATGTGGTTTGGCCTAGAAAATAAGCTTGTTGCATATGCAGATGATGCTACTCTCTTTGCATCAATTCCATCCCCTGAATGTAGATCTGGGGTTGGTGAATCCTTTAAAAGAGATTTAGCTAAAATTAGTGCATGGTGCAAATTATGGGGTATGAAGTTGAATCCTAACAAAACTCAAAGTATGATTGTAAGTAGGTCAAGGACGGTGGCTCCTCAACATCCGGATCTCAGTATTGATAATGTTTCTTTAAATTTGTATGACTCTTTCAAAATTTTAGGCGTGATTCTTGACAGCAAATTTACTTTTGAGAAACATATAAGGTCTGTGTCTTCTTCAATTGCACAAAAAATTGGCTTATTGAGAAAGTCTTTTAAGATATTCGGTGATCAATCTATTCTGAAGAAGTGTTTTAATTCTTTTATTCTACCTTGTTTTGAGTATTGTTCTCCTGTCTGGTCTTCAGCTGCTGATTCTCATCTTAATTTGTTGGACAGAAACTTACGGTCTATTAAATTTCTTATTCCTGATCTAGATATTAATCTCTGGCACCGTCGATCAATTAGTTCATTATGCATGTTGCATAAGATTTTTCATAACTCTGACCATCCTTTACATTCAGATCTCCCTGGACAATTCTATCCTGTTCGTAATACTAGGCAGGCAGTTAATTCTAATAGCCAGGCCTTCTCCATCATAAGACTCAATACTACGCAGTACTCTAGAAGTTTTATTCCAGCTGTTACCAAGTTGTGGAATGATCTTCCTAATCGGGTTGTTGAATCAGTAGAACTTCAAAAGTTCAAAGTTGGAGCAAATGCTTTTTTGTTGACCAGACGGACATGAGTCTTTTTATAGTTTATATATGACATTTTTGTTGTTGACGTTGTTAATAGTTTATATATGATATATCTCTTTTGACATTACTTTTTTTAGAATGATTTATTGTTAATTTGTTCTCTTCAGTTATTTATTTCCTTATTTCCTTTCCTCACTGGGCTATTTTTCCCTATTGGAGCCCCTGGGCTTATAGCATCTTGCTTTTCCAATTAGGGTTGTAGCTTGGATAGTAATAATAATAATAATAATAACAACCCAGAAACTTGATGGTGGGTTACTCTTATATCTGCACTCTTTGGTGTTAACTTGGCTGTTCCTTCTTTACTTAAACCAGATGACTTAGTCATTCATTGTCCAAAAAAAAGGCAACCCTTCTGGCTGATATATTTGACAGTAAGCAGAGAAATTATAAACTCAGTCTTCCTCATTACTGTTTCCCTGAGGATAAACTAACTAATTTAGCTTTTCATTCCCATGAAATTGAAATTCTTCATGCTTAGGGAGGTGTCGATCCAAATGGTATTTTTCCCGTTTTTATAGATTTCTTAGCTCCTAATTTGTCTTGTAATTTCTTGTCTGATAGCAAGAAGAGATTATTTTTGCCCCTGTTGGCGAATTGGTAATGTTACGCCATTAGGTAAATGTGTTTGTGGTAACTCTACTCCTGCAGATAACAGTCCAGTTTCCATAACTCCCTAAAGTTTTTAACGTCTTTTGGCAAAATGTCTAAATGGTGAGCTGAAGGTAATGATCTGTTCCCTAGTGTGCAATTGGGCTTTTGTAAAGGGAGCCCTTGGAGTATGTGAGGCCCTTCTTACAATTTCCAACAATATCCAGAAATCCCTTAATTGTGATTGAGAAGTGTGTATGATTGGCCTAGATTTTGGCGCTGCCTTTGACACTGTTAATCATGAGGCCTCTGTTTTCAAACTCACAGTTGGGAGTAGGTGTGTGTTTTCTTAGCATTATGAAATTTCAGGTAATAGATTACTAAAGTAGTTGTTGTTGGGCGCCTTGGTGAGTATAAGAATGTAATATATGGTGTTCATCAGGATAGTGTTCTTGGTCTATTGCATTTCTTACTATATATGTGTACACATGCAGGTAGCCTAAAAAATAAGGTCATTGCATATGCTGATGATGCTACTCTTTGCATCGATTCTACTTCTTGATTGTAGATATGGGGTAGCTAAAATTAGTGGCGTGGTGTAAATTATGGGGCATGAAGTTGACCCATAACAAAAGTCGAAGTATAATTGCAAGTAGGTTGAAGATAGGCTATGGCTCTTCAACATCTAAATCTCAACAGTGATAATGTTTCTTCAACTTTATACAACTTGAAAGTTTTAGTTATGAACTTGATTGCAATACTTTTGAGAAACACATTTTGGTCTGTTCCTCCAGTAGCACAAAAAATTGGGTTCTTATTAGAAATTCTTATATAAGACGTAGATGATCAGTCTTATCCTGATGTACTTGAATTTTTTAATTCTTTCATTCCACCTTGTTTCATGTACTGTTCTATTGTCTGGTCTTCCGCTGCTGACTTTCATCCTAATTTGTTGGACAAAAACTTTGTCTTTTAAATGTGTTATTCCTGATTTAAATGTTAATCCCAGACAATGTCGTTCAGTTAGCTCCTTGTGCATGTTGTGTAAGATTTTTCAGAATTCTGACCATCCTTTGCATTCAGATCCTCATTGACTGTACCATCCTGTACGTAGTGCTGCACCAGGTATACAGTTAATTCCAAGACTATAGGTCTTGTAGGTATTGGTTAATTTTAAGTCTTGACTTATCGTAAGGCTCAACATTACACTGCATTCTATGAGTTTTATTCCAGCTGTGACCAGATTGTGGAATGATCTTCCTTATCTGGTAGCTGAATCGGTGGAAATTGAGAAGTTCAAACTTAATGCAAATGTTATGTTTAACAGGTTGACACAATTCTCTCTTCATAGTTTATATATGACAAATCTATTATAACGTTATTACCGATCTTGAACATATTTTTTATTTTTTATTCATTACTTCTCGTATATAGTTTTATTTCTTATTTCTTTTCTTCATTGATTATTTTTCCCTATTGGAGTTCTAGGGCTTGTACTATCCTGCTTTTCCAACCCGGGTTTTAGCTAATAATAATAATAATAATAATAATAATAATAATAATAATAATAATAATAATAATAATAATAATAATAATAATAATAATAAAATCCTTTTACTTGATATTGCGAGATATTGCTAAAGAAATTTGGTATTTTAAACACATAGTTACTTCTGTATTCTAACTTTTTACTTATTCTTGTACAGTAGTTGACTGTTGACACTAAATCACGTTTTCACAATATGAGTGTTTAATACCTTTGTTATTTATAGTTAACATCGTCCTTGAGCCAAAATCCTAACCTAAGCAGCATTTGCAAATATTATATAAAGTGTAAAATAAAAAGAAGAGACCGTGGGATGTGGTTAGGACGTAAACTCGGAGAGCAACAAATCGTCGTCAGAACTCAGTTCTGTGACAGCTGTTGGCAAGTCCAGATAAAATACAAGAGATTAAAACAGAAACTTATTTCTTTGTTATGAAATAAGTATGCCGTTAGGGGTGGCAGCTTAAGAATTGCCCAG
>NC_090759.1:21170771-21188271 GCF_036898095.1 Palaemon carinicauda
AGATTCTTGTTGTTAGCAGCAAGCTCAAATTTATTGCTGACAACCCTGATTTTATAGACTTAAAACAACAGGGAAAAAATATTTTACGTCCATGATGGTAAATTGTTGATTCTCATTCTTATATTAGCATAATCATTTAACACCTGTTTCACAAGAATTAATAATTCAGTTGTCTAAACATTTCAAATAAATTAACAAATTGCATAGATTAGGAAATATAAATTTGAATGAACAAAATTCTAATGACTAAATTAGAGACCACTAAGGAAGCACATACTCCGCCTACGAGACTAAAAAGATTCTAGTTACTCTGCGAGATTTAATTAAGTTCTTATTATTTGATTCTTTAGATATCTTGTTAGTAGACAGATAACCAAACAAAGAGTTGCACATGTCCTTTTGTGTACACTGCCTCGTGACTCATAATTATCCAAATTCGGTTGCTGAGGTAACTAATGGTAAAGAATCATCGCTTGTCTTGCCTTAAATTAAAACATGAGGCAGGACATTCCATTCTTAAGTCTTTGATTATATTTGACTGCCTTTCATGATAGCATTAAATTTAAATAATTCCGGGAGATTTTATGAGCAAATTAGCCTTTCAGAAAGGCGTTGCACAATTTTTAATGAACTATAGCAATAAAAACTATATTTTCTCGAAAGAAAATTAATTAATACGAAAGTAATAAGTTATGAAGTACATAGACGATTTCCACAATTATCTTATTCCTAAATGTCTTCAAAATAAAAATTATGGTTATGTTATGGACGAAGTATTTTGGAAATGGGAAATTAATAATTTTCTTAGTTACTGGAGTCTCTCTCTCTCTCTCTCTCTCTCTCTCTCTCTCTCTCTCTCTCTCTCTCTCTCTCTCTCTCTCTCTCTCTCTCTCTCATATATTTTGTAAGCACTGATAAATCTATAGTTATTTTTATCCCCAGAACAATCGCTTGCATCACCGTCTATAATAAAAGCGAGCAGCAGAGCTCTCACAAAAACGGAGGTGAGCTAACATTACAAAAGAGTTCATAATGAAGGCAGGTGTTTGTCATGTTTTAGCCATTTTTCCTCCGCTCTGGGAGGGGAAAAAAATGCAAAAAGAAATAGTATATTTCCTCTTCTTTTATCCTTGGCTTTTTTTATACGTCTTTTTATATCCCGTTCTTTCGTTGGTAAAGGATTTTGCAATTTATGTCTGTCAGTGCCGAGGCTGACAACTGTCTTAAAAGAAATTGGCTTCTGTCTTCAGAAATATTTGCGAAGGTTAAGACTAAAACTCTCTCTCTCTCTCTCTCTCTCTCTCTCTCTCTCTCTCTCTCTCTCTCTCTCTCTCTCTCTCTCTCTCTCTCAATCGATTTAGAGAAACCTGATTCTGTGAATTAGCTTTGATAATAATAGGACTTATTAGAAACAGTGTTCTTTATTTTTCATTGCATAAATATATCAAATAGATTCTGTGGCATATTAAGGGCCCTTTCTTATGTCTAATATATGTTATCTCTCTCTCTCTCTCTCTCTCTCTCTCTCTCTCTCTCTCTCTCTCTCTCTCGTTCAATTTGTTATTATTTTAATATCTTATTCATTTCTGTTTTTCCTATTGTGACACTGATTTGTAGTATTCCGCTTTTCACAATTTTAAACAGCTCAACATAATAATGGTAATGGTCATATTCAGCATTGTCATTTTGTCTTGAGAGAGAGAGAGAGAGAGAGAGAGAGAGAGAGAGAGAGAGAGAGAGAGAGAGAGAGGGGGGGGGTTGTGGGGCAGGTGTGGTATGTATTCCTAGAGTAGTTTAGCAAACACAAGGGGCTGGCAAATGAATGTTGGCAGTACCTGCATCACGAGATAATGCAAGAAGACAAAGAAGGGATGGAACAGGGAGTCCCCTTCAGAACGAATTTGAAATAATTCAGGTGGAAATATGAAAAGACGGATCAACAGGTGGATCACTGAATATTCAGAAATGTTTTTTTCAAAGGTTTTAGGAAAGTAAATGCAGAGAAATCGAATTGAAGGTAATAGTTATTTTGGTCTGGACACTTGCAGTAAAAGTTATTCAAATTAAAGTTATTTCAAAACAGCTCGTCAAATAGGTGGAAATTAATTAAAACTTTGTAACTAATTAAATCAAAATACTGGTAATATTTCTTCAAAAAACTCTCCTTGATTATTATTATTATTATTATTATTATTATTATTATTATTATTAATTTCTAAGCTACAACCCTAGTTAGAAAAGTAAGATGCCATAAGCCCAGAGGCCCCAACAGGGAAAATAGCCCATTGAGGCTAAGGAAAAGAACCGTAACCAAAGAGAAGGATCCAATGTAGTATTTTCTGACCAGTCAAAGAACCCCATAACACTCTAGTCGTAGTATCTCAACGGGCGGCTGGTGCCCTGGCCAACCTACTACCTAAGAACAGACATATTTACGAAAGTTCACTGCTTTTGCAGGTTAGGTAAAATGTGAGTTAATTCTGGCAACAACTTATCATCCCGTGGTAGTATTAAAAAAAGTAAGAGATTGTTTTTGTAACAATTTTGGTAAAGTTCATACGATAATGTTACGAAATATCTGTATGCTTAGGCTAACGACTGTTTACTAGCGTTACAACGGAGCCTGGGTCCACACACAAACACGCTAAGCCATTTTCCCTTCAAAATGAACTGTTGAAACAAGAATGACATTTTTTAAAAGCCTCAATTTTAGGCGCTTCATGTGCCAGTTCATTACTCATCATTAGTGCATCTAACCACCCCACAATTCACCCCACCAGTCGCCCTATTCGCAAACTTCACCTTCCTATACTCAATTTTTTGAATGAGGCGCATTTGCACTGACTCGGCAGCGATGCCCTTTTAGCTTGGAAAAGTTTCCTGCTATCTGATTGGTTTGAATTATCTTGTCCAACCAATCAGCAATCGGGAAACTTTTCAGAGCTAAAAGGGCACCCCTGCGAGTCTGTGCAAATCTTCCTCACTAAAATGAATCGACTATAGATATTAAGCGCACTAAATCTTCTCAAATACTATAAATACGAAATTTTCCCTACCGTATCATAGTTCATTCTGTCTTTAGGACCCTATTTCAAAACCTTTTATGCTAACCTTTTTATCTTCGTATCTTCATCATTTGCATTTTTCAATCCTTCCCATACACATACCCACGCAGAATTTATACTAACAGCCACATTTTTTTATCCGCATTAATAACTATCACTTCATTTTCATTTACCAGAGTTGGCTCAACAATTTTCATTCCCTGCATCCTTCATTGCCTTTCTTACCCTGGAAATTCTGTAATCTCATTTAATCATTATCTGTTACATATACTTATAAATTCTAACACAAATCGGCTATTTCCTATCTTTTCTAATTAAAATGCTGTTTACCATCTTTCTGACTGCTATGCACCGTCACACATTCTTTTCCTATTCAGTTTCAACACTTATTGTTCAAACTAACTCTCTTACGAGGCTCCGATGTTTTTTCATCATATCCAAAAGCACTTGATCATCTTTTAAACAACAATCATTGCAAATATCTGTTCTTTCAAGCCTCGACCATTACACACAAAGTTTCACCTAAATCTCCAGTCGTTTTTTTAACTTCGGGCATTGCTGTTTCATGCTGCTACAGGTGTATGGTTACATTTCCAGTTTCATCGGATTAGATACTCACCACAACGTCAGCCGGGCAAGCCCGAACCCCCCCTGAGGTGCCCAACACAGCAGTGGCCTCCCCAGTACACAGGTCAAACTCAAGGTCCCTGGCGGGGATCGATCTGCTGCTATGCAAAATATTAGGCAAACACGTTACCACTGTATCATAGCCAGGAAGATAATAAAAGAAATGGCCATGAAGCGGTTTACTAGATCAAATATAAAGTAGTCGAGGATAGGTAGACACAGATACGTATAATATCTTGAGGTGATTCAAAAATTTTCATTTTCTTTTGATAGAGAGATAGCAGCCAAATGTGCTTGATTTTAAGTTTTGGAATAGAGACAATGAATATTGTCTAGTGATGATTTACTTAAAGATTTTCGTTGATCAGTTTATCCCTAAAATGTTGTAATACAGTGTACCTTGTTTCGAGTACTTTTCTCCTGTTTAGTCTTTAGCTGCAGACTCCTTATAATTTGTAGTATAGAAACTTGTGTTCTACCAAGTTCCTTATTCCTGATCTGGATATTATTCTATGGCACCGTCTCTTAGTTCTTTTGCCTGTTGCATACGAGTTTTCATAATTCAGATCATTCACTGCAGTCTGGCCTTTCCAGACTGTACCATCCTGAATGTAGTACAAGAGATGCAGTTAATTTCAACAAATTCCCACACATTTTGCATGACACGAAATGTGTGGCAATCTTCACTGAACCAATCTTATCACATGAGATAAATCAGATAGAAAATAAATAAATTTTCCATTTTTGAGTAAGGGCAGGATCAGGAAAGTGGTTAGGAGACAGTGCTTGGCTTTGCTAAATCACTTAGAAAAATATTAAGAATTAATAAAAGTATTTCAGGGACGAACTTGAATACGTTTGGTTGAAATGTCTAAGAAAATTATTGAACACACATTTAAGGCTGCTGTATTGAATTAAGAAAGAGAATTGTGCAAGAATTCTAAATTTAGAAAATTGAAAAATTAAAATGTTTAAAAACGCCAAAATTTGCCGTTCGGAAATAAACTTTGAATAATGATAGGACAGAAATGAAGAGAGGAATGGGTCTGCACATTGGTGGAACACAATTGTTAAGCTTTTGTTCTGTAAAGCCATTTCATCTATCAAAATTACATACAACGATCAGATAACTGCTTTAAAGCAGCGCAGTGAATGTTATTTTCGTTGTTTATTGTTGGTTTAGTTGTTACTTTATCAGCTATATCTTAAAACAGGATTAGATGCGCAACAGTGTGTTTGTTTTACAGCATTTGCACGTCGCCTCTATTTTCCTTAACCCATTCTACTGTCATCGCAGATTTATCATTTGCTCAGACAGATCTCAAGATTAGTGTTTTGCTTGTGGATGCCTTGGTCTTTGTCCCTGTTCTTACACGTGCTATGATGGCATTCTTACTTTAACAAATTTGCATATACTTGATATTCTTCGTTCAGAAATGAAGCCACATATTAAACAGAAATTAAAGCAAGTTGAAATTATCTTTTATCTTTATATTAAGTCTTTCCTATGAATATTTTGAATTTCTCTCATGTCCTTTAACAATCTTTTATGCTTTGTTTAATTAATTGGTTGTTTTAAAACACACAATCATCTTCAAAATTTCCTGCATTACATAATTTTTGCTTGTACTTACCAAATGAATTGTTAATTGTTAAATACTATACATTGATTATATCAGGGAAATAGCTCTTTCAAAATCAAAATGGTGTCATGATGTATCTCAAGTAGATTGAAATATTATGTTTGAATGACTTAAAAAGTTTTAGAGAAATGGTTTGGTGTTTCAAGAGAATAATGGAAGACGACGTTTTACACACCCCAGTGCTGACAATAATGAGAGAGAAAAGGGAAGTCTTTTAACAAAAGAGAATGGGAATAATAAAAAGTAAAACTAAACTAAGTATGAGCAAGTGTAAGAGATGTAAACAATGAGAGCAAGAGCAGAAAAAGCAACACAGGAGTTAATAAAAAAAGGGACAAAACTATATCTTTATTAGTAACTAAATCGTATGAGTGTTTGAGCTTTGATAACTGTCATAATTACTTCCTAAGGAGTGTTTATGTAACTCCTGACTCTCAAGTATAAACAAATATATTTATATCTCTTCTAATGAACTCTAATTATTTGCACCATTTCATGACATTTAACGTCACTTGGTCTAATTCCATCCCATATCAAACGGAAGTCATATATTCCTAAGATGGTAATGACTCGTGTACTCTCTCTCTCTCTCTCTCTCTCTCTCTCTCTCTCTCTCTGTTTTTGCACAGTATTACATAACCTGTCTTGCGCGATCTTACTTGGTAGTGTTTTGGTCTAGTTCCTTGCCGTAAATAACTATGACTGAATTAGATTAAGAATAAATCCTATGCTGAAACAGAGTAGGACAAAACTACTAGACCACAGTGAAAAAAAAGAACGAGAAAACATTAAAGAGTGCAATTAATTTAGTTGCTAGTTAGGGTCTCAAGCTTAAGAAATAATTGAATGTGTATATAAAATTAAAAATCCTATGGTTAGAGTGGCTCTGTTCGCTTTGCATGGATGCATTTGCCCCGAATTCTTGTCTTAGATCCTGTAATATTAGGGAAGTGGAGGGAAGATGGGATCTTCGTATTTTGTGTATCTTATATTTGCTACGATGGAAGTTAAAAAAGGAAGAGCTGCTCTTATTAATTTCATCACTCTTCTGTTAAAAAGAAAAAAATATAAATCCACATAATTGTATTTTGTTTTCAATAATTACATTCGTACTGTTTTTTCTTATTAATATTTTCTGAATGTTTCCGAGCTAACATATTGTCACTGATTCTTCAAAAGAGGAAAAACCTTATACACGTTCTGTTTACTAAATAAAACTTAAGGTCTCGATAGCGTTTCTTTGAGTGAGAGAAGAAGAGAGAGAGAGGAGAGGAGAGAGAGAGAGAGAGAGATAGAGAGAGAGAGAGAGAGAGAGAGAGAGAGAGATGCTTCCTCATCTTTTAATTTTAACTTATCAGTGATTCGCCTCATTACAAAACCTGTCAAAGAAAGATTCAGAATCTTGTTTTGCTCAGGGCACCTTTTCCTCACATTTGCACAAACTCGGAAATACAAAAACGAGTAATGTACGTTCCGGGGTTTCATGCCAAACTGCATATAATTTCAGAAACGTAAATATTATTGAGTGCTTATTGGGCATTTCATTGTTAGTCTTATGATTTTTGTTTATATCATTAGTGCTAATTTTCCTATATATTTTCTTTAACTGATCTACTTTAGTGCCATAAAATTAGTATGGCGAAAAATGAAAAATGACATTAATGCCCATTTCTAATAACTATTGTTTAATTTCTCTTTTTAAAGATTGCTTCGTGAACTGATTAATGGCATTACTAAAGATAATTTTACAGCCTTGCCATTATAATTCTCTCTCTCTCTCTCTCTCTCTCTCTCTCTCTCTCTCTCTCTCTCTCTCTCTCTCTCTCTCTCTCTCTCTCTCTCATATACAGTCGACAACTGTGTCTGAGCATTCTTTCCTGACATTCCTCAAGCAACTTTTTCTTCAGGTCGCTCATTCACCTCTTAATATGTTACCCCTTATGCAGAATCTCTCTCTCTCTCTCTCTCTCTCTCTCTCTCTCTCTCTCTCTCTCTCATATACAGTCGACAACTGTGTCTGAGCATTCTTTCCTGACATTCCTCAAGCAACTTTTTCTTCAGGTCGCTCATTCACCTCTTAATATGTTACCCCCTTATGCAGAATCTCTCTCTCTCTCTCTCTCTCTCTCTCTCTCTCTCTCTCTCTCTCTCTCTCTCTCTCTCTCTCTGAATAAGCTAAACGCTAAAGAAAATAAGTTGGGTATTGTTTTATTATTAGCAAGCATAGCTTTTTGAATTACTCCCTTATTAGTAATGCATTGTTAAACGAATAAAATCGATTTTAATCAAAGAAAACTCTTTAAGAATAACGATGGTTACGATTGTAGTTTTCTGATAAGAGCAAAGCACAGGTTAATTCATTATTGTGTATGAAAATGCTGCGGGAAATTACTCGTGGTTTTAATTTCCTGAAAAACTAAGAAGAAATAAGACGCAAAGTAAGTCAAATGCCTGATGCTAAATTCTTGATTAAAACAGCCTTAGTCGAAAAGGATACAGCTGGAACATATATGTAGGCCTACGTCGTGCAATGCTGTTCTTATTAAAAGATCTTTTGTAAGGATCATATCTGTGAATTGCAATTGTGATGCGTATTGGCCTATCAGTTTTTGACTTCAAACATATGGTTACAAGTATCCAACTACACCTGTGTTTGCATTTGTCTTCATTGTATATGTCTCTTATGAAATTTCATATAATAGATTATAGATACGAAAGATGGTATTGAGTGCATATCATCATCCGTTAATTGCCAACCTGCTATCTTTAGTCTGCGTTCATTGGTGACGTTATAATAATTGACCACTGCTTGGTTTTGTAAGCCTCTAGTTTAAGCAGATTGATGTTACGTAGTTTAGTCTTTTGGTGTATCATGCTGTTTGATTGCTTAAACTAATGTACGAAGATGTAAATGTTATTTACTTACATGAAGATGCTGATATAAGAAGTAATAGAGATGTTTATTCTTATGCGCTGTATATAAGAGTAAGATATTCAGCTCTTAAACGATTGTCTATCTTTGGCACTTCAAAAGTTCAAACTTAATACAAATGCTCTTCTATTGAATGGGTTGACATAGTTATATATGACAGTTTTATTTTAACATTGTTACTGAATTTTAAATATTTTGTATTTCTTATTCACTACTTCTATATAATCATTTGTTACTTCATCTCTCTTCCATACTGGAATGCTTCCCTTGTCGGAACCCGTGGGTTAGTAGCATTCTGCTTTTCCAACTAGATTTGTAGCTTAGCTAGTAATAATTATAACTTTTTGTCGTGGTAGGTAATAATTATGATTCCAACCTGAACGCTGTCTCCACAGGACCTCAGGATCCCAGATAACTCATTATTAATCAATCAATCTCCATAGGGCCACTAATTTTCCTTGGAGCGATTACGTTGTTTGAATGACGAAATATATGAACAGTTGTGCATTGATCTCTGACTTACATTTCCCTGACAAATTAAAGTCGTGTTTTAGTAGGATTTGTCAGGTTAGAATATGGCTGTCTTATTTTGGGGTCATTTTTTTTCTACTTGGCAGAGCTAAATCAAAGGCAATTTAAATTTACTTAATCGTACATATCTTTATACTTTTTCACCCACTGCAAACAGAGTCGGGAATTCTGAGGTGGGCTTGTAACTCCCATTAAGCCACCTCTTCTCATTTATTTCGTAGATATCTGTAATCTTGAGACTGATAACTTTTTACTAAGATGTTTGGTATATTATCATTTCCTCTTTGTTTGGACCTTTTTTTTTCCACGAGCCCAGCAGAAGCATTGATTTTCCCATTCTAATTATCTTATAATGCTTTCAGTAACACCCTGATTGTGGTTAAACACTTCTATAATCCCTTAACTTTTTAAGTATTGATTGCTGTGATAGTGATACAAGATTTTAGTTTAATGGCGGTTTTTGAAAGTACTGGGGTCGTTCCCAACACACTGGGCTTTGTCCAAAGAGCGATGCATTTAATCTATCCCACCTGTTGATAAAAGCTTTCATTGTATGTTTCTAAATACTCAACTACAGATTTATAATTTTATTATTACTGAAAAATGATAAACAAAAGGAAGAGAGGAAAGGAAATGAATTAAAATCGAACGATATCAGGTCGTATTACTTATGTCCATAAGACTTCAAAACTGCTGTTGGATACACGGGTTTGGATGTGGACAGGGCCATTGTTCTACAGCAGAGACGTTCCCCCTCGCAGGTTTGATTTAAATTTTTAACTTGATTGTTTTGTTTTCCGTTCCTGCAGCTCTGATGCGTTCACTTTGAGGAAAAAAAGCAAAGGTACACTTTAGGGAAGCTGACAACACCATAGAGCTGTTTGCAAGATTCATTAAGGCAGGAGAACAACGATGATTCAATTTCACAATCATATTTTCTATACTGAATTTTTTTTTTATAATTACATTTAAGTGCCGCATGCTGTTTTATAATTTTCCAAGTAATATATCATGATGATACCCAAAGTACCACAAAGCACAGAAGCCATCACCTTGCTAGCAGACACAAGTTGCTTATTTTTTTTTTTTATCTGGAAAAAGCTTTTGAATCTGACTCTGGTAGAAGTGGTGAACAAATTGTTCAGTTTTGATTAAAGTTTTTTCCTATGCCTCTTCCCTCAATCCATTTACTCTATATTGAACGATGACTTCACACTATTGTTGATGCAACATTTTGGCTACTGACCTATAGAAAGTATTGGATCAGTCTGAAAATTATCAATACGGCTTCTTGAATTTCTCACAGAGGTCAGTTACTCTTCTAATGTCCATGGTACCCATTTTGAAGAGAATTTGCTCATCGGTAAGATGTCAATGAAAATTGTATGCTCCTGAGTAATGCTGTTTGTGGTCTTTGCTATGTGTTGGAAAGTCTTGTCATAAAATTCCATATTTCAGTGATATCCGAGAGATATATTGATTTCCTTACCTACTGCACTTTAATTTAGTTGCCCACCTTTGATGATGAAAGTAAGTCACCAAATGCGTTGACTTCTGGCCGTTGGTTTGAAAGCTCGAGGTTAACCCTAACTAAAGTTGAATCAGTAGAGAAGGTACTGACTAAGGTAGAAAAAATTGCTGAACAACCAACATTGTCTTTTCCCCCTTCGGCTTCTTCCCCCAAGACGTATGCAGGTGTAGCTAAAAAGCACCTGCTCATAGTGAAGTCTACGGACAATGCACTTAAAGCTTCGGAGAAGAAAGATGACATTTCTAGAGCATTGAGTGATCTGCAGGTGGTTGATACCAGGTTCAATCAGTCAGGAAATGTAATACTCAACTTTCAGTCTGAACAACAGAGGGATGAGGCTGCTATGAAGGTCAACAATCTGGAAAATTTGTCTGTATCGAAATCAAAAAATTTGCTCCCTAAAATTATGATTTGTAATGTTAGTGCTGAAGAAAATAAGGACAACCTTGTGCAGACAATTATTCAGAGAAATGATTACCTGCAGTCGATCGAAAACATCACAGGCAAGATAAATTTGATTTTTGACAAGAATGCTGCCAGTGCAACCAAGCACTATATATTAAAGTGTCATCCTGAAGTGAGAGCATTAATTCATAACAAGGGAGATGAAATTAAATTGGAATGGGGTGTGTATAAGGTGAGAGATAGATACTTTGCCACAATGTGTTACCATTGCTTAACCTATGGACATGTTCATGGAAGATGTCCTGATAAGGAGAAGGATCCTTGCTGTAGGAAATGTGCTGGAGATCACTCTTTTGGAGACTGCTCTTCGGATGTGAAAAAGTGCATAAATTGTGTTAAAGCTGGTAAAGTAGATGTGAACCATTCTGCCAATGAGATGTGTTGTCCGGTTTTACAGATTGAAATTGCCAAAATAAGAAATAAAACCGATCATGGCTACTAACTCTAATCGTTGTTTAAACTGTGCTTTGGTGAATATTCAATCGGTGGGAAACAAAACATATGAGATACGGGATTATATAAATGACAATGAGTTAGATGTGTTAGTGCTAACAGAGACCTGGTTAAATAATTACGATAGTGCTAAGATCTGGGAAATGACGCCGGACACACATGTGTTCCTCCACGTTCCTAGGAACAATAGAAGGGGGGTGGGGTTGGGATTTTTATCTCAAACGCTCTCTCCAAAATAAAGAAAGAAAAAGTGCCCATAACTGATAATTTTGAACTTATGCAGGTCAGTTGCGTGTACGGTGGAAGAAAACTAGTATTCATTGTAGTATACAGAAGCCCTAATTCAAGTGAGATCCTTTTTCTTGATGAATTTAGATTATACCTTGAAAGTTTGAACGTAGTCGGACATGAGGTGTTTGTGTGCGGGGATTTCAATTTCTGGGTTGATAATCCAGAAAATCAACATGCGAATGATTTCATTGAAACAATGAATATACTTGGTTATCAAAATAGTCAATAAGATTACATCAATTACCGGTCACATGCTAGACTTAATTTTCAGTGAAAGTGACAATGATCTGGTTCATGGTGTTGATGTGGACGATTTATGTGTTTTGTCTCCTGTACATATGATCATTAAGTTTAAGTTGGAAATTAGGATATTTTCCAATCAAAGAAAGAAGATTCTTTATAGAAACAAGAGAAACCTAAATAAGGATGAATTACTCCAGAAGATTATAGATGAAATTGGTCAAAAGACATCTGATCTATGTGAACATGGCTTTGAGAATAAAAGAAGCTGTCTTGTCTGTTATGTCTCTCTGTTCAAAAGTTCTGCAGGACAATTGTATGACAGTGAGTGTCCCCTCGTTGAGAGGGAAATAGTGGTAAAGGACAATGCACCCTGGTATGATTATGAGGTCTCGGTGGCAAAAAGAGTTAAAAGAAGAAAAGAGAGACGATGGAGGGCTGCGAGAAATGAGGCTTCTAAAATTGAGTATTGTACCGCACGTAATGCACTGAATAGTTTAATCAGGAAAAAGAAAAGGGAGTATTATAAAAGAAAAATTGATGAACTTGGTTTAGATATAGAAAAGCTGTATTCTGTTATTAATAATTTGACTGGTAACAAAAAGAAAATAACTCTCCCTGAGGGTTTCTCTGATGGGGAACTTGCTGCCAAGTTCTCAGATTTCTTTGAAAATAAAATTGTTGATTTGATTAGTGGCTTTGGGGAGGTAGCTCGGTTTAACCTACATCAGGTGGCCACCAGTGAAAACGAGTTCAATCGTTTTGTAACAGTAGACTTCATTAAGATCAAGTCAATTGTCAGTAAAGTAAAGAGTACTTATTGTGATAATGATCCATTTCCGATTTCTGATGTCACTGGAGGTGAATATTTTGATGATCTCCTGCGGGTGTATTTAGAAATTGTTAACCTTAGCATTCGAGCTGGAATGTTTCCGGAGAGTGAGAAATATGCAATTCTCAAACCAGTATTGAAGGGCTCTTTAGATCCCCAAAGTTTGAGTTCATATAGACCTATATCTAACTTGTCTTTTCTTTCGAAAATAATTGAAAATGTAATTTTGGACCAGTTGATGGACTATCTTGAAGTAGCCCATGTCTTTCCTGATAATCAATCGGCATATAGGAAATTTTACTCTACGGAGACTGCATTATGTTCGATAGTAAACGATCTGCTGGTTATGATGGATGAGGGAATGTGTGGCATTCTAGTATTGCTTGATCTGAGTGCAGCGTTTGACACCGTCGTACATGGATTACTACTAAACGACCTCAAAGCAATTGGTATTAAGGGCGAGGCGCTGAATTACTTGGAGACTTTCTTAATAAACAGAACTTTTTGTGTTCAGATTGGCAGGTCCTTCTCCGGGACAAAAGTACTGGCCAGGGGGGCCCACAGGGAAGTGTCCTGGGCCCTATCCTGTTTTGTATTTACACTATTGAATTGATGCATTTGCTGAGGAATCATGGGGTGAACTTTCAATTGTTTGCTGACGACACCCAAATCTACCTGTCATTGAGTAATGTAGAGGACACAGAAAGGAAAATAAATGAAGTCATGACTGATGTTAAAAGATGGATGAATTCCAAACAGTTGAAGTTAAACGATAGTAAAACGGAGTGTCTGCTTATTGGGAAAAAGCATGATTTTAGAAGACTTGATATTGTGAAACTTAGAGTGCTTGAAAATTATTTTGATGTGATAAATCCCATCAAAAACTTAGGTATTGTTTTCGATTGCGGTCTGTCATTTAATGAGCATATAAATAGAGTAACCAGAATTGCAAGCTATCACCTGAGAAATATTGCCTTTTTAAAGAAATACCTTGACACAAAAACTTTAACATTGCTGATACACAATTGCGTAATCAGCAGGCTAGACTATTGTAATGTGTTGTACTATGGTTTACCAAACTACAATTTGAGGAAGATACAAAATGTGTTTAATAGAGCTGCTAGACTAATAAAAGGCCTGTCCCCCCGTGAGAGGATCACGCCAACGCTTATCGAGGATTATTTTCAAGATTTGTGTCCTAACGTACCAAGCACTTAAATTTGAGAAACCTTCGTATATGAGAAATATGTTGAAGAGTTTTCGCCCTGATACTGTAGTTAGCTTGAGACACAGTGACGATCCATATCGTCTCGAGGAACTGAGAAGCAGGACCAATGTTGGTACTAGAGCCTTTGAAAGAAGCGCTCCTAGAATTTTCAATAAGCTCCCCTTAGAGGTGAAGCAGAGCTTGAACTGCGATGTTTTCAAGAGAAAACTGAAGACGCACATCTTTGTTGATTGTTACCAATCGGGTGAGATGGACCCCTTCTACAAGGTCTAAATTGATGTCTTCGTCGTGCCCTCTGTAGCTACCGACTTCGGCAGAAAGAGGGCCAAGAGTGTCATCCAAAAGTAAAGTAAGTAAAGTATACCTCTGTTACAATTTCCTTTCTTGTACGTTTCAGTCCACTGTACCAACGTGTGTCACACGATCGTACATAGTAACGACATTTCATTTTTTGTATGTACTATGCTTGTTTCTTCGCTCTCCCCGCGCTTATAAGAACCTGAAATAACATGTCTGTTTTCCTCACCGTTAACTGTTAACCTGTGTGCTTTTCGGTTGAACATGAAATTGTCTGTTATGTTTTTTGTGCCCTTTTTGCCTGGAGTTTATCTATATATAAACGAGTGTTATGTAATAAAGTTTACTCAGTTGCTTTCATCCTGCATTTGAGTCACAACCTTCTCTCGACCCGTCACACCACCCTTAAAACATTTACTTTGTAGGGCAACTGCTGCCCCCCCCCACCCCCCACCCCGTTGTGCTTCATGGCTTCTAAGGCCCCACCTTAGGGCTCAAAGTGCATGTAATCTAATCTAATCTCGCCAAATACGTAGGTCATACCAGCATGGGTTTCCTAGGGGTCATACTAGAGTATATTATAATTTTCCATATAACTAATCATTTCTAAACTTTCATTATATTGTTGTTTTTTGAGATTAGGCTTACATCAATTGGCATTTAGAATTCCATGTCAGTGATGTAAGGAACACCACTGAGGTCTTGAAATTTTGTTATGCAAGTTTTTTTATGCAATCGCACGAAGAGGTGAGACTAAATACTTTTTGCATGGCTCCTTCATATTTGCATGTATATAGTTTGTTTTTACTCTTTGGGGTTGCTATTCTTATAAGCCATCTAATATGCTAGAGTTGTGCAATGTTGGTATTATTATTATTATTATTATTATTATTATTATTATTATTATTATTAGAAGTAGTACCAGCAGTAGCAATCTATCCTCAATATAGAACTGGCAACCAAATGAGATGAGATGTTCTAAAACTGTCCCCTCGTTTGTGTTTTACGCTAGATATCCCGAGGCACATGATCGCACATTTACGCCTAATCAAAGGGTCCAGTTTACGACACCCCGTAGTAACATCAATAACCCCTGAGGCCTTGAGGATGTCAGCGCTGACGTTCATGATAGCTAACATCAGTCATGGCCCTGGCTAAACAGCTGCTGTTCTAGGTACAAGTGGTAGCGTTTGACTGGCTATTAGAAGTCACAGACGTCAAACTGAAACTGGTGTACAGCTTTTCTAGGCACGGAGAAATTGCCGGCTTTGCCTTTAATTGTCAAGAGTTTGTTATTATTTGCTTAAGAAGTCTCTTGGAAATTGTTGTGTGGCGTTCAAATGATCTTTCTTATATCAAGAAGGCGCTTTCGTTTTATTCGGCTCATTATCACGACATATTTTGGTCGTAATTTTTTCTTGCTTTCTGTTTCAGTGACTGATTTTTCAACCATGTTCTTGTTGTCTCTGATTCCTATTATGTCAGGATTCGCATACCACTTGGGTGTGCTATAATCCTTTAACTCTGCCAACTTTGAGGTAATGATGATATTGAGAGTAATAATACTTGTAAATGTAATCTTTTGTAGGTTAAATGTGTTAAAAATGTAACTATATTCAACCGGGCAAATTCACGATACGTCAAATGGTGACAGGTCGTTGTTAGATATCAATTTCTATATGGGCAATTAGGTTGACAATTATGGGTAATAAGGTGCAGCAGTTAAAGATTGATTTTGGCAGGGACCTTTATCGATTTTTATGAGGCCAACCCCTGTTAGGGCAAAATTTTATTGGATTATATACACGTATGTGTGTATTATAAGCTTGCATAGCTTATATATATTTGTAGGCTGTGCATATATATGCATGCTTACATATATTAAATGTGATATATATATATATATATATATATATATATATATATATATATATATAGTGTGTATATATATAGTGTATGTGTGTATATATATAGTGTATGTGTGTATATATATAGTGTATGTGTGTATATATATAGTGTATGTGTATGTGTATATATATATATATATATATATATAGTGTGTATGTATGTGTATATATATACATATACATAGTGTAAGTGTATATATAGTGTGTATATATGATTATATATGTATATATATATATATATATATATATATATAATATATACATGTGTGTATATATATCTATATATATATGTAAACATATATATATATATATATATATATATATATATATATATATGTATGTATGTATGTATGTTATTGTGTCTCTGTGAGCTTGCGCTTATAAGTTTGGGAGTGTCTTCAGCTGAGTCATCTATAGCCTGATCATACTGTATATAATAGCCTGTATATGATAGCCTACACATACGGTAGGTATTTAGGAAATTGTGAAAGAATGGTTTAGTGAGTTTCGAAGGGCTTCTTTCTTTTGGAACCTTTAGGAGAAAAAAGGTTAGCAAAAAGTGCATAATTCCCGCAAGGCAGAAGGTGAAGACGACACATAAGTTCTTGAATAGTTGGATTGAAATGTGTTAGCGATGGGAGGTTTGCATATTTTCTTGTGATGTTCGACGTCCTGCTGCCGATCCTTATGTTGGAGTGTATTATTATTATTATTATTATTATTATTATTATTATTATTACTTGCTTAGCTACAAGCCTAGGTGGAAAAGCAGGATGCTATAAGTCCAGGGGCTCCAACAGGGAAAATAGCCTAGTGAGAAAAGGAGACAAGGAAATAAGGGAAGTGTTTAACAATTAGAATAATATACTTTAAGAACAGTAACTACAGCTAAACAAATATTTCATAAATCTTCTTTTAAAACTTCGACAAAATTAGAAGATAAATAAGATAGAATGGTGTGCCTCAGTGTACCCTCAATTAAGAGAACTCTAACCCAAGATAGTGGAAGACCATGGTACAGAGGCTATGGCACTACCCAAGACTAGAGAACAAAGGTTTGATTTTGGAGTGTCCTCCTCATAGAAGAGCTACTTACCATCGCTAAAGTCCCTTGTACCCTTACCAAGTGGAAAGTAGGTACTAAACAATTAGTGCAGTAGTTAACCTCTTGATAGAAGAATTGTTTGGTAATCTCAGTGTTGTTGTGTTGTCAGGTGAATGAGGACAGAGGAGAATATATAAAGAATAGACCTGACTACTTAGTGTTTGTATAGGCAAAGGGAAAATGAACCGTAACCAGAGAGAATGATCCAATATAATGCTCTTTGGCCAGTCAAAGGACCCAATAACTCTGTGGCGGTATTATACTGTATAAAAGCGGACATTGTGGATTTCCCACTGATCAGGTTGCTCAGATAATATTCAGTAGGTACAGATTGGAATTTCTACGGCATGCAC
>NC_090759.1:21198271-21203271 GCF_036898095.1 Palaemon carinicauda
CCACTTCCAATCTTGCAATATTCTGATCTGTCTTACATAAATCAAGTAATTCATTAAAAGGTTAATCTTTTAATTCAATCAGGATGTTATTGAATGTTGTAGGAAATTAATTAGGGTTATTGGTGACTAATTTCCCCAATGATTTTGACAGTAAATATATTGTAACTTGTCAATGTAAACCACAAAATTTCCTTGTCTAATATTTTTACAAAACAATTTAAATTTGATTTATCTACTGTTATAGCGCAATTACATAACCAGAAAGAATTTTCAGCGTCAAAAATTCGTTTTTTTTTTTTTTTTTTTTGTCATATCAGGTAGTTTTTTTTTATTATTATTGTTAGAATTGTGTTTTGGCATTTTGTCCAGATGAATCTCTCTCTCTCTCTCTCTCTCTCTCTCTCTCTCTCTCTCTCTCTCTCTCTCTCTCTCTCTCTCTCTCTCATACTTTAACAAACACTAATTTCATATTTGTAACGTTTTAAAAATAACCTTTTACCCCGAATGTACAGATAGGACACAGTGACATCTATTTTGAAATATGGCCTGTTAGAAGGAACTAATAAAAAAGGATTGAAAGCTTCATAGCAGATTTAATACTGTTATAAATATAGTTCAAAAGCAACTCTGCAACGTCAAGCAGTAACTGTCTTGGAAGAATTTATGAAATCCCTAATGCCTGGGAAGTTATGCTTTAGGTGGGGCAGCATTTATGGGAGATAATCAACTCGACTATTCACTGATGCTGACTACAGGCTATTTTAAGATAAGCAACAAGCGCAGTAAAAGGTGATGGACAGATTATTGATGAATTATATTAAGATCAATAAATACGTATGAAATTTTAGAAATTGTTAGTATTTGGATCGATAAACATGTGAGTGGTAAAATCAAATATTGGAAGGTAAAGCTAATTTAGTTAGCTGGCTGTGGATTTGGGGAAAAAGTATATATTAAGATTTACAGTATATACTGAACAAAAGGACTTTTTTATTATTTATGAACTATTGAAACTAAACGGGAAAACAATTGAGTAAGAATTAATCAAGATCGATTGGACAGTTAGAAATCAGTTTAATTAACTTCATGGCAATTATGAAAAAAGAGGGACATGAATCTTCGTAGCTATGCATCAATGTACTATTTTATTGTAGATTCGAAACCCCATACACATAACATTGCCCCACTTTGCTACCATTTCATCGTCACTTCGTAGTGCCAATCTCTGTGACAGAAGTCTTTTGGGGTGGAGGTTCGTACCTTGGAAGGAAAACAGTGTGTCTTTTGATGAAACTCCTCAATAAAGGTCATGTCGCCCTCTGATGTAACCAGCGAAACTCTCCACTAGGTTTCATCATGAGATCATGCGCAGGATGATTAAGAGACTGCAATAGCATCTTTGTTGTAAGGATCTCTCTCTCTCTCTCTCTCTCTCTCTCTCTCTCTCTCTCTCTCTCTCTCTCTCTCTCTCTCTCTCTCTCATAATGAAGGTGTTCAGAGATCTTTAGGTTAATTTTTGTTAGGCCAGATATTTTACAAGTGCAAATTACACCATTGTGAATTGTTTAATCACGATTTGTTAGTGTTTAGTCACGTATGTTTATCTAGGTATCGATAATATATATTTGAGTTTTGCTTAAAAATATGTTTCTATACAACTATTTAAAACTCTCAAATTAAGTCTTAGCTAATGTAACATTTGTACAGGTAATTGTTTTGTTGACCCTCTTCAATGCCCTTTTGGTCTGAATCCTTAGGTAAACAAGTACAATCCCATTTTCTATAGTGACTACTATTGCCTTTGTGCTAGAGTTTGAAGGAAATAAAGCGGGTAGGTAATAACCTAAAGGACCCCCACCTTATCTGAAATAAAACTCCCTTGTCTTTGTTCACGGGAAAAGTTGCAAGGAAGAAAATAGATTGGTAAGAATATTATTGCTTGAATAAGAATAGTTATACAAGTTATTCATGTCCTGTCATATTGTTTACATTATGTATGACATTATCATCCTCATCAGCCGAACAAAGGCCTCAGACATATCCTTCCACTCTCATCTGTTTATAGTCCTTCTATGCCAGTTTATACCCGCAAATTTTCTTAGTTCGACGATCCACTGTCCTATCATCGTTCCCTTGCTTCTCTTGCCATATCTAGAGACCCATCCTGTTATTCTTAATGTCCACCTATTATATGTCAATCACATTGATATATATATATATATATATATATATATATATATATATATATATATATATATATATATATATATATATATATGTATATATATATATATATTATGTAGTAGATTGGTCAGGGCACCAGTCACCCGTTGAGATACAACCGCTAGAGAGTTATTGGGTCCTTTGATTGGCCAAGCAATACTACATTGGATCCCTCTTTCTGGTCGCAGCTGATTTTTCCTTTGCCTACACATACCTATATCGAGTAGTTTGGCCTATTCTTTTTCACTTTCTCGTCTGTCCTCCTGCACCTGACAATAATGAGATTACCAAATAATTCTTCTTCGGTTAAGGGGTTAATTACTCCTCTGTTATTGTTCAGGGGCTCCTTTCCTTTTGGCAAGGGTAGAAGAGACGCTCTAACTATGTGCAGCAACTCTTCTATGAGGAGCACACTCCAAAATTGAACCATTGTTCTCTAGTCTTCGGTAGTGTCATAGCCTCTGTACCATGTCTTCCATTGTCTTGGGGTAGAGTTCTCTTGCTTGAGAGTACTCTCGGACATACTATTCTATCTTATTTGTTTTACTTTTGTTATTTTGAAGTTTTTATAGTTTATGTATGAAAGATTTATTCAAGTGTCTTTGTTGTTCTTAAATATCTCTTGTATTTTATTTCCTTATTTCCTTTCCTCTCGACTATTTTCCTATATATATATAAATAAACATACACACATATGTATTATATATGTACAGTACATACACCCCTATGTATATATATATATATATATATATATATATATATATATATATATATATATATATATATATTCATTATCATCTCCCAGGTCTATTGATGCTAAGGGCGACGGTTAGATTTCACCAGTCGTCTCTATTTTGAGCCTTTAAATTAATACTTCTCCATTCATCATCTACTTCACGCTTCATAGTCCTCAGCCATGTAGGTCCGGGTCTTCCAACTCTTCTAGTGCCTTGTGGAGCCCAGTTGGAAGTTTGGAGAGCTAAGAGCATGCCCAAACCATCTCCATCTACCCCTTACCGTGATCTCATCCTTATGTGGCACTCAAGAAATCTCAAAGTTTCATTTCTAATTTTGTCCTGCCATTTAACTCCCAATATTCTTCTGACGGTTTTGTTCTCAAATTCACAAAACCTGTTGGATATTGTTTCATTGTTATACCACTACTCTGTGTACATACAGTAACACTGGTCTCACTAAACTGATATATTGCCTGATTTGTACAATTTCAGGCAATTTGATTTCCAAATGTTTATCCAGTCATTGTCTGATTTGCTTTTTCCAGTCTTTAATTGAATTCAAATTCTAAAAATCTTGTATTAGAGATCATGGTTCCTAAATATATAAATGATTCCACCTCATTAATCCTTTCTCCTTCCAATGATATTTCATCTTCCATTGCATATTCTGTTCTCATCATCTGTCTTTCTTCTATCTATCTTGAGCCAACCTCATGTGACATTTCATGCATTTTGGTAAGCAAGCTTTACAAGTCCTGTGGCGTTCTGCTAATGACAGCGCCATCAATATACTCTAGGTCAGCTAATTTCCTGTCCTATAGAAACTTTAACAAAACAAGAGGAAGAGAAATAAAATAGATTAGTGTGCCCGAGTGTACCCTCAAGCAAGAGAACTATAACCTAAGACAGTGGAAGGCCATGGTACAGAGGCTATGTCACTACCCAAGACTAGAGAACAATGATTTGATTTTGGAGTGTCGTTCCTCTAGAAGAGCTGCTGACCATAGCTAAAGAGTCTCTTCTATCCTTACCAAAAGGAAAGTGGCCACTGAACAATTACCGGGCAGTAGTTAACCCCTTCGGTGAAGGAGAATTGTTTGGTAATCCTAATGTTGTCAGGTGTATGAGGACAGAGGAGAATATATAAAGAATAGGCCAGACTATTCGTTGTATGTGTAGGCAAAGGGAAACTGAACCGTAACCAGAGAAAATGATCCAATGTAGTACTGTCTGGCCAGTCAAAATTATCATCAGCTTAAAGCCAATATTTTGTTCTGAGAGTCATTTGTTCTTTGTATGAATGTGTTTATGTATATTCAAGAAAGAGAGGTAGTTAAATTATAATCCATCCTCTTGTTATTTTCCTTTTCGTACCTGTGTAGCAAAAGTAATGGATGTGCCGGCAGGCCAAGGTTTTATGACGAGCGGAGTTGTCATTGTCGGCCTGAACAGTTGGCATAGAAGTCCCACTGTCATAGCTCTTCGGCCTTTGCATTCCTGTTAAATGGAGTCCGTCTCTCTTCATACTTTCTAGTTCTAGGTGCTGTTCATGTTTATTAAGTCTTCCCTGTTTTGCTACTAAATTTTAGGTTAATTTGGAAGTATATGTAAACATTTTTAATTACATATTCAAGAGTAATGATTACTATAAAGGCATGAGAAAACTTCTGTAATTAAAATCATGCATCATAGTTATTGGAAATATATTTCATCTTAGTTCATGGAATACTTTTAAGGTCATTTGGTTTTAGAGTTTGATCGCGAGCACTATCTTTATTTTGTTTAGATTTGTACAGCCTTTGTTTGTAACTACGGTTTTGCGTCATTTATAGGTTTATCCATGACGGAAAAGTTTATAAAACCATATATATATATATATATATATATATATATATATATATATATATATACATATATACATATATATATATATATATATATATATATATATATATAAATAACTATATAATGTCCTAATCCTTGTATGCAAAATATGTAGAAGTATGTATTTCATGCAGTGAGATTAATGACCTTTTTAAG
>NC_090759.1:21208271-21223496 GCF_036898095.1 Palaemon carinicauda
AGTCGTGAAAATGTCGTGAACAGTGCGTGAACGATGCGTGGCATGCGTGCCATGCGTGCCCAGAACTTTGAAATGTTTAAAGTTTGTGGCATGCATTGGCATGCCAAAAATAGTCGTGAAATAGTCGTGAACGATGCGCGAACTGGAGTGAGCAGTGCGGGACGATGCGTGCCAGTGCGTACTAATGCGTGCCATGCTTCGCATTCCACGCACTGTTCACGCATCGTGCACGCCAGTTCGCGCATCGTTCACGCCAGTTCACGACATGTTCGCGCATTGCAGCCTTCCCACTGACATTGTCACGCATTGTACTCCCGCATTGTCTCGCACTGTTCACTCCAGTTCACGCCTGTTCCCGCATTGTTCACTCCAGTTCACGCCAGTTCCCGCATCCTTCACTCCAGTTCACGCCAGTTCCCGCATCATTCACTCCAGTTCACGCCAGTTCCCGCATCGTTCACTCCAGTTCTCGCCGGTTCACGCGAGGTCCCGCATGGTTCACGCTAGTGCACGCCTACTCCGCCAGTGGAGCTCTCGTGGGATTAGGGGCTATATAAATTGAGGTCCGAGGACACTCCTAGCCATTCCAGAGCTCGCCAGCGAAGAGACAACATGCCAAAAAGTAGACAGCCAAAGGGAAGGGGGAGGAAAATGGACGTGATAGAGGAGACCGCTGATCGAGATTCTCCTCATTCATCATTTTCAAGTTTCGATTTGGTCATCCCGGAGACACAGCAGGATACAAGCCAGAGCCAGGTATCCAGTGATGATGAACTAAAGAAGAAGCGGGTTCGGGTGTCTAAGAAGGACATCCCTGACTACCAGTGGACAGAAGAGAGGGAGACTACGTTGGCCGACCTTGTCAAGGAGAACCCCATGCTGTTTAACAAGAAACATAAGGAGTGGATCAACAAGGTTTTGAAGAACAGCAGGTGGGAAGATATAGGAAGGCAGCTGGATCCTCCTGCCACTGGTGCCCAATGCAAAAAGCAATACGAGAACTTGAGGACGAGGGTTGGCAAGATTATGAAAAAGGAGAAAAAGAGTGGAGCTGGCCAGGCCCAAAAGAGTGGCCGTGATGACTTCCTCATGGACACTTGGTCGTTCCTCATTCAGCACATCGTCCGGGGAGAGACAGTCTCCAGTGAGCAGTTTCGTGGCTCCGAAGGAGGTGCAGAGACAGTCAGCGATGTCGACGATGATGTGAGGTCGACAGGTTCTCACAGCCATGCATCTACCAGCACCAGGAAGGACAAGGGGAAGGGGTCCAGCCGAACACTTGACACCACTCACAGCGACACCTGTGTGTCGGAGAAGGATTTTAGCAATATATTGAGGAATGTGAGTATTCATTGTTTTTGACATAAGCAATCTGTTGCATTAAAATGCTGTACTAAATTGTTACAATGTTATATATATATATATATATATATATATATATATATATATATATATATATATATGTATATATATATATACATAATATATATAATATATTTTCATAATATTTTTTATGTTCCCTTTGTATCTTTCTTCGAGGTAGGGTTGGCTTTTGTTTCTCTTTTTCCTTTGCCAGCCTTTTCTGATGCACTCCAACAAATGCTACAGCAGCTGCCAGGTATAGGTATCTTCTCCTCAATGCAGTGGTGTGTCTGACAGAAAGCATTGTTGTCTCGTCCGAAGCCAATCCAAGAATGTCCTCGGGTTGGAGAAGCCCCGTTTTTATATGGAGTGGCCAATTCGTGAACTGGCGTGAACGATGCGGAATGATGCGGAAAGATGAGTGAACGTGTCGTGAACCTGTCGTGAACTAGGCGTGCCAATTCGTGCCATGGCGTGAACGTCGCGTGAACTTGTCGTGAACTATGCGTGAACGTGTCGTGAACTGGTCCTGAACAGTGCCTGGCACGCATCAATGCATGCCAGTGCGTGGCAAAAATGCGCGCAAGTGTCAGGCAGGCTTTAGACTGGGTAAGGTCTGTTTGGGGTGCAGATATCTATGGTAATTCTCTTGTAATATCAATCGCAGAAATATTATACAGTAGAAAGTTGCCAGAAGTAACTTCCATCAGGACGACATGGCTATCTCACCCAAAAATAGATTTTTCCTACGTCAAAATCCCTTGAAATTTTCTCTTTTATTCTATTATTCTTAATTTCATCATTTTTCATCCGCAATGAGCTGCTTTCCACATTGAAATCCTTGGGCTTGTAATATTGTGCTTTGCCATCTAAGGTTGCGTATAATATGGTGTCAGGCAAATTTCTCGAAATCAATTGCGCGAAGGTAAATTTCTCGAATTCAAGTGACCGAAAAATAATTTCTCGAACTATCATTTTCTCGAATGTCAATTACTCGAAAACAAACAAGTAAATTTCTCGAACACAATCGAAAGTATCCCATAAGCGCCAAAGACCAATTTATAAAGAGGCTATTAGCATTCCGTGATGTCCTGTATGTACGGAAGTACGTATAATGCACGATACACTGCGTACCTATTTGTAATCACACTTTTGCGTCATAAAAGATATTAACTTTATTTCTTTTTTGATAAAATAATACAGTATGGAAAAACAAAGTAGAAAGAAAATGAGTGAGACTAAAACAAGTGAAAATCAGAAAATAAGAAGAGACGAAGAGAGGCCTGTCGAAGAATATCTACTAAGTGTAACATACATTTAATTTTGATTTATTAAATTTTAATACTGTATTTCATTCTAAATGATAACATTTTCATACATACAATAAAATTATAACCTTTGTATTTTTTTCATTCCTTCATTTACAATAAATTTTTAACATTTGTGTTTGTTAACCCAAAAGGACATATTTTTCCTTGAAATACATGAAAATATTTCCCTTCAATTTTCTCGACAAAATAGATATCAGTTTTCGAGAAATATGGGATTCGAGAAAATGATAGTTCGAGAAATTATTTTTCGAGCAATTGAGTTCGAGAATTTGACTTTCGAGAAATTGCATTCGAGAAATTTACCTATATAATATATATATATATATATATATATATATATGTACATATATATATATATATATATATATATATATATATATATATATATATATATACATATATACATATATATATATACATATATACATATATATATATATATATATATGTACATATATATATATATATATATATGTATATATATATATACATATATATATATATATATATATATATATATGTATATATATATATATATATGTGTGTGTGTGTGTGTATAAACATATGTGTGGGTACAAGGATAGCAAGGTTGGTAGCGTCGCGGATCTCTATTATAGAGGTCCCGAGTTCGGTCCCCGCCAGGGACGCGAATACCATGAGACCTTCTACCGGGGGGTACTCCCACGTGGCGCCTGGGGGGGAAGGTTAGAGGGGACTAGTGATAGTCCCTGCTGGCTAATGGTCGCCCGAGGAGGACGATGTAAATCGTCTCTGTGGAGACCTAAAACCCGCAACTTTAACTTTTACATAGAACGGCAGTGTCCAGTTGGCGTGGCTTACTACCACGCAAGTAGCAAACCATTTTACTGGAGTCTCCTAGTTTTGTTGAATGTAAGGGCACCAGGTGTTGGATGCTGGATTAAGGCAGGGATAGTATGATAGAGTTGCTGACTCGGGTGTGTATGGTCTGTCAGGGAGTGGAAAAGTTAGTTATTCCTTTGTATGATAAGATTTTCATTGAATTTGTACAGCTTATGACGCATGGATCAATGGAGGAAAGAGAATACGTATTTAGATAAAGAAGAGCGTGTGTTCAACTGTTTGCTTTAAAACTTATGTGAGGGAAGAACGAACGTTGATCTCTGTCCCCAGTTATGTAACTTGTTTCCATAATTCTACTACCCAGGATTGTTGTATTTGATTGGCGGTTACATAGCACAGAAAATGGTGTTTTTAAACATGTAGTTTGTTATCGAAATAACCCTTTCCTCTTCTTTATTATAGTTTGAACTTAATGTTTTACGTAATCGCGACACTACATGTAGGCTTTGAATGCATAATTTTCACGCATTGCCTGAATTATTATAGGAAAATGTGGAAGGATTATGAAAGGAGTCAAATAAACGAAAAGCTATCAAGCAAGACCTAATATTTATAAGAATTCAGGAAATGCCTCTGATCCAACGATTTGAAAACCAGTCAATTTCGAATTAGCCAGGGTATAAGAAACCCACACATTATAGGCTGCAGTTCCTTGAAATAGTTCTCTGTAGTTATTCAAATGTTAGTCCTTTTCCTTTCACTGCCACCAAAATTAGAATTTTCTCGTCTTATTGATGATAAAACGATGAGGCGTTTTGAAATATCAAAACGAACTTAATTAGTTAGCGGTGAGTAATGATGATTTGAGGTCGGGTCGGTCTATTATTGTCCTACCTTGCTTGTGACACGTTCTCTTGTGAGGGATATTTTTTTTTCTTTGCTTTTGCTTCAAAACCATTCGTCAAAAGAACGACAATGTCAGTAATCTGTATTTGATAGAGGAAATTTGTGCTTGAAGTAACAGAGTAACGACTTTATTAAGGTAATACAAAGATTAAAACGAAGGAATAGGAATAAAATTAGCCGTCAGTTTTATCATCTGCTTTGCAGTTGGTAAATCTGGTGTCTTACAGTAGTTATTGTAACTGCTATATATCTGTTCTCATTATCATCAAGTTTCTATTCTTTTACTATTAATACTTTTTCCCATAATTGAGTCATTCAAGAGTTGTAAAATGTTCCCTAGATCCTCCTCTTTGAAGTTGACAGGCTCAACAAATTCAAGGACAAGATGCACCGCTTTTTCTGGCCCCGGGGACACTCAAACGGCCATCAGAGGCAACGCCGGTGTATAAAGGAAAAATATTATTACTCCCTAAGTGCCTCCTTTGCCTTCAGAAGTTACTTTGCAGTATCACTGGTCACAAATTAACGACACTAATGTATTTCCCGATAGAAATGGTAGTCTATCAAAGCTGTGCCCCTTTGCTGTGAGGATATCTTCAAAATTAACTCTTCCTGTTTTCCCTTCATATATGTCCTAGTTTAATTTCTGCTTTTTAGTTTGGTGAGGGATAACATTCTATTGGTGATTTTAGTGAAGAAAAGTACTATTCTTATAATCTCTAAATTCGAAGTTGCTCGCAGATCTTATTTCAAGTTTTTAACTAAAAACGAATGTTTGTCATATTAATAGATGGCAAGAATGAAGAGATTTATTAACTCGTCTTTTAGGTTTTCACTTATATTCCTGGTATTTCATGAGTTTTAGTTCATCATCTATATTAATTATAAATTAAATATCTACGACGTAGCTAATACAAATGAAAATGAAGATTACTCACTCAATAAGAAAAAAAATACTGGCTAATGTTTACTTTGCTTTAGCTTACGAGATGATCCTTTTGAAAAGCAAAAAAGTTAAATTGGAGAAGGAATGTACGGGAAGCCAAAAAAGGTTTTTTAGTAGTCAGTTTTAACCTCCAGAGATTTGGCTCTAAATCGTTTTTTCAAGAGAAACTTCTTTCCTAAGAACAAAATGGTATATCTTTAAATGGTTATTTTATAACACTCCTCTCCCGTTTCCCTTTTGTACATTTAATAAATGATTTTCTTACATCATTTACAGACTAGATTCGTATGCCCCATTAACATTATATTTAGCAGCTATCTTTTTCTTTTTACAAACGCAAATAATTCCTCCCTATCTTCTTGTACCCTCTCCCGAAATCTATCGCCTCTCCGTAACTGCCTCATTCCAGATTTTTATCGTCACCCTTCACTTCTCTTTCAGATTTATTCTAGATGTTTATCGCCTTTCTTGGCTTCGGCTGGTTTCCGTCAGACCCACTGAACGATTCTTACCTTGGTTAAGAGATTTCCACTTGTCTTAATGCGTCGCTTGAGATTTTATTTGCATATGTTTGTTTATGGGATTTCTTATGAAGTAGCGTCCACATCTCTCTCTCTCTCTCTCTCTCTCTCTCTCTCTCTCTCTCTCTCTCTCTCTCTCTATATATATATATATATATATATATATAATATATATATATATATATATATGTATATATATATATATATATATATATATACATATATATGTATATATATATAATATATATATATATATATATGTATATATATATATATATAATATATATATACATATATATATATATATATATATATATATATATATATATATATATATATATATATATATATATATATATATATACATATATATATATATTATATATATATATATATATATATATATATATATATATATATATATATATATATATATATATATGGCGCAGTTACTTACATATAGAAAATTTCTATTTAAGTCATGAAATATTTTTTCTTCATTAATAAAACAATTTGAAACATAAAATATAGACATCATGCTACCAAAAAAAAATGTATTAAACTTAATTTTGAAAATTTCAAAACTAGGCTTCAAGCACACACATATTCGGTCACGCTCAACTCTCCGTCCTTCAGATAGGGTAGACGTTGAGTGGTCATACTCTGGTGAGAGGCAGTGGGTATGTGTGTATATCTATCTAGATATTTAGGTGTATTGTTTGACTGGTCGGGTACACTACTAATATATATATATATATATATATGTATATATATGTGTATATATATATATATATATATATGAATTACCCTTTCCATTTATGTTTAAGTAAACAAACTGAATTTAAAAACCATAATCTGCTCAAGCATACTATGTTTGCTAAACTCTCTTTTCCCCTCCTCCCCTTGCATTTAGATCACACAAATAGATTCTGGTTTTATAATTAGTTCTGCCTTTTTTCACTCACCGTCAGTCATATAATTTTGAGAGGGTGTGATCGAAAGCCTTCCTAGTGTCACACCTGCGAGAGGTCGGGGAGTTGAAGCATGGACGTTTTTTCTTTGTAAGGGTTGATTGAAATTCGCGCCATTTGAGCGCCCTTGAAATAAATACTTATTTCTGAACTTCTTGTCCTACATGTTCGAGCGCATGGATTCACTACGGGTCACATTTTTGTTTGTTTACATCACAGTATGTTGATTAAATCTTTATATTTCTGTATTTGTATTTAATTCCTATAAAGTTATGGTTTTATTGAGCTATAAATAGCTGAAGGGACTGTTTGTTATTTATTAATTGTCTTGAAGTTATAAATAGCTCAAAGGGTTGTTATTTTAAAACTATACAAATAACGTCATTTTGAAGACTTCAAATATCCAAAACTCCGTTTTTGTACAAATATTTAGCGACTCCTATTAAGATGCAAGCTTATGTAAAGACAGTTACTTGTTAATATAAAAAAATGGAAATTACTTCTCATTTCGCAAATTTTGGATTCATGTACTGTGACATAATACCCAAAAACAGACAATACGAAATTGACAAGTACAAATAATATGTATAAATATTATATATATATATATATATATGTGCGTGTGTATGTCTCTCTCTCTCTCTCTCTCTCTCTCTCTCTCTCTCTCTCAAAAACACTTCAATATGCATATGAATTCATAATTTAATCGTTCATAAATCTTCCTGACCTTGGTGCGATTCTATTTTAAGGAGATATACTGATTTTGTGTCTAAATGCCTTGGCTCCTCTAGTTTGAGTTTTATTAACTATAAACTTGAGAACTGGGTATTAGTTTATGGTAGTGTTTTTTATAATCTGGGATATATGTCAAAATCATTCCAACCGGATTAATGAGGACCTAATATGATTGCCTTTAAGTTTAGCTGTCATAATCTTTTATACTATTCATAGTTATTAGCTAGAGCTTCTTAACTGCCCACTTTCTTCTCTGTGAGCTATCCATATACTATGGTTACGTAGGCAAGGTAATAAAGGTTATGCGAATATGTGGAGTCTCATGAGCCTATAAGGAAGTATTTAGTCTTTCACTAAGGAAAATGTTGAAATTTCATTAGAATCTTAACAATCATATTTGTGACGAAAGCATCTATTCTATCTTATTTCTCTTCCACTAGTTTTGTTAAAGTTTTTATAGTTTATATCGACAATATTTATTTTAGTGTTACTGCTCTTAAAATATTTTATTTTTCCTTGTTTCCTTTCCTCTCTGGGCTATTTTCCTTGGAGCCCCTGGGCTTATAGCATCCTGCTTTTCCAACTAGAGTTATAGCTTAATAATAATAATAATAATAATAATAATAATAATAATAATAATAATAATAATAATAATAATAATAATAATAATAATATTGTTAAATATGATATTTCTTGGAGAATTTCGTTTTTTAAAGGATTCCTTTTCTTAAGCACCTTATGTGATAGACTACGACTTGATTGTATCACCGCATAGAGAAATTGTGACAGACGCAAAGAGAAAGATGAGTGGTAATTTTTATAAAGTGAAATTATTTTCTTTTTCTCTCAAAACTGTCAGTTCAAGTGTCCCAAGTTTATCACCATAGAAAAGAGATTCAGGACAACGATGCCAGTAACATGTTTTTGGCACGTTAGCATAAATGGGAATTATTGAAAAGACACAGTTACAGTCTTTTGGTTTTCTCAGAATTCTGCGTTACATTTAAACTTTTTTTTTTTCCTCATGTCATTTCACTTCAGCTAAGGAAAGGACATGTTTAATAGTTTGTTTATGACATGCTACCGTAATTTATCTTTATACTTCTTTTTTTGCAAACTTTGCTATTGCTGGCAACTTCATGGAAAATTAATATTCTGAAGCTCTCCAGAGACTTCAGGAAAATTTCTGCTTGGCAATGGAAACTAAAAGTAGTAATAAACGTGTTAATGACTGAAGTAAACCATAATTATCGGGATATCCTTTTCTCAAATGATCTTATTTCTAAAAAGTTATAGTCCACTAAAAACTGAGCATTCACAGATTAAGATAAAAAAGTAAGCCTTACATGGCAACATATTCCTCAATGACGTCATCAAAGAAAAAGATAGGACCTCATCTGTCATCATTCCTTTAAATTTCACGCCATAAAAACATTTTCTTATAGGGAAAGAAATCGCAAGGCAAAGTGATTAGGACAAACTTGATTTATAGTGGCCATACTTTAATAAAACGCTGAAAAACTTTTACTCATCATATTCGTAAATTCTATAATCCTTGCAGTTAAATCTCTCTCTCTCTCTCTCTCTCTCTCTCTCTCTCTCTATGTATTTTTCATTGCTTGAAAATGTTTGAAAATAGTACAACAACAATCTTTATTATAAACTCTGCTTATAGTTTTGGTTCTCTCTCTCTCTCTCTCTCTCTCTCTCTCTCTCTGTATTTTTCATTGCTTGAAAATGTTTGAAAATAGTACAACAACAATCTTTATTATAAACTCTGCTTATAGTTTTGGTCTCTCTCTCTCTCTCTCTCTCTCTCTCTCTCTCTCTCTCTTTTCATTGCTTGAAAATGTTTGAAAATAGTACAACAACAATCTTTATTATAAACTCTGCTTATAGTTTTGGTTCTCTCTCTCTCTCTCTCTCTCTCTCTCCTCTCTCTCTCTCTCTTTTCATTGCTTGAAAATGTTTGAAAATAGTACAACAACAATCTTTATTATAAACTCTGCTTATAGTTTTGGTTCTCTCTCTCTCTCTCTCTCTCTCTCTCTCTCTCTCTGCTCCTCTTGATTTTTGATAAATGTTAAAAGCAGACATAGTTTTGCTTCTTATGTCAAGGTATTTTCACGTATGTAAATCATTTTTGCGCAATGAAAGAATGAATATAACATTTGATTAAAATGTATTAACCGGTTTGTAATTTATGTTTTGGTCCTTTGGCTCTAAAGAATTATTTTATTAAGTTTTTTATTTATTCATTCTTTCCTATGCCTTGTAGTGCCTGTGTCTATTATGCATAAGTTATTGATATTATTGCGTAAAATATAAAATAATGGTGGTAATAATCATAATAATTGCAAAATAAAATGTACCCTCGTAAGAGGTAAGAACTGTCAGTGCACCTAGGGGAAGAGGGGGGCGGTTGGCTTATGGTAGGCATCACATATTATTATTATTAATTATTATTATTATTATTATTATTATTAAAAGCCAAGCTACAACCTAAGTTGAAAAGCAAGAAGCTATAAGCCCGAGGGCTCCAACAGGAAAAAATAACCCAGTGAGGAAAGGAAATGAAAAAATAGATAAGCTACAAGAGAAGTAATAAATAATCAAAATCAAAATATGTCATGAACAGTAACAGCATTAAATTAGATCTTTTATATATACACTATAAAGACTTCAAAAACATAAGGGTTTTTGTATAACTTGTATTACATCTCTCTGCTTGACCTCCGTCCTTGCATGCTTCCTTCCATCTTGCTATCCAACATCATCTAACTTCAACTTTGTAGTGTAACTGAACCCCCCCCCCTCCCTCTGGCAGTTGCCCTTGTTACTGAATGTCCTCACTGGCCCGAGTTTTGGCTATATAACCCAAACAATATTATTATTATTATTATTATTGTTGTTGTTGTTGTTGTTATCACTTGCTAAGCTACAACCCTAGTTGGAAAAGCAGGATGCTATAAGCCCAAGGCCCCCAACTAGGAAAATAGCCCAGTGAGAAAAGAAAATAAGGAAAGATAGAATATTTTAAGAGAAGTAACAACATTGAAATAAATATTTCATACGTAAACCATAAAATCTTTAAAAAAAAAACAAGAGGAAGAGGAATAAGATAGAATAGTGTGTCAGAGTGTACCCTCAATCAAATCGGAGTATTATGCCTCTGATGGAAATTAATTCAAAAAAAAAAAAATTCCATAAGGCTGCTGTATTTTATTATTTATATTTATTTAATTTCTACTAAATACTCTCATTCAGATTGTCTATTATGGTTTCTGTTATCATAAAAAGCAAGAAATAAAATAAAAATTTACATGATTAAAAGAAGTACTTAATGACACATTTTACACTTTTAAGAATTTAATCTACAAAATCCCCATTCATATAGTGTGTGTGTATATATATATATATATATATGTGTGTGTGTGTGTGTGTGTGTGTATATGTATATATATATATGTATTTATGTATATATATGTATATATATATATATATATATGTATATATATATAAATTCATATATGTATATACAGTATATGTATATATATAAATTTATATATGTATATATATGTATATATATAATTTTATATATGTACTGTATATATATATTTATCTATCTATCTATCTATATATATATATATATTATATTTATGTATATGTATATATATATATGTTTTATATATTTATATATATATATATATATATATAAAGTATATATACAGTATATACATTTATACATTTATTTATTTAGGCATATATATATATATATATATACACATGTGAATATTCTTGCTAATTGTACAACAAAGAGAATCAAATTGCTAGGGCATAGGGCAGCGTAACTATCATCATAACACAAAAAGTGTGTTCTGAAAGCTTGCAATATGCAAAGGCAGATGCACGTTCAGGAAAAAATACGAATCTCAGTTAGTCTTATAAGGTAAAAAAAGATTCGTAGTCGCTACTAAAATAATTTAAAAATAGTAGGTTGGGAGATCCGAAATATTTGGTATCATTGTCACCATCTTAGTTGATACACTTACTGTACTTTACTTTACCTGTTGGTTTTCTGGTCCTATACAGCAGGGGAACCTACTCTCTACAGGACCTCCACAGTCATTTTATCATGTTCGTTCGAAAGCATTCTACATTTCACACCGCATATTGCTCGTTTATTGTTAAATCCACACTATCAAAGCACTTACAGAACAAGAAAGTTTTCCGTTTCTTCTTGAAGGCTTTAATATCTTCAGTCTTTCGAATGTCTATCGGGATCTTTGTCTAGTCTCTGGTCCTGCTATTCAAAGGCTCAAGGCCTACAGTAGCCATACATATAGGAAGCCTTGTGAAGAATACTGTTTTCAGACGTCACTTCCAAGATTACAAAGAATAAAAAAGATATCAGACTTTGAAGTCAAAGTTAACACCACATGTCAAACTGAAGTGAAAGCAATATACTTATCATATTACTCTCGATTTGGACCTAGAACTTCATTAACTTTACAACCTGATAATCTGGTCCTAATTTCTGTTTTGGAAAATAGTTATTGCCTTGGTAAAAACAATTGCTTGGAGCAGGAATTATCCCTTTTGCAGACCGTATCATAACGCGATTGTCTTTTAATATGAGCTAAAACTACAATTCTGAACCGAAGTAGGATGATTGGGTGATATTAATCGTAGTTGAATCAGTAGGACTTCAAAAGTTCAAACTTGCAGCAAATGTTTTTATGTTGTACAGGCTGACATCATGTCTTTTTTCTGTTATAATGCTGTTGATATTTTTTAAATATTTTATCTTAATTGTTCCTTACTTATTATTTCGTTTATTTATTTCCTTATTCCTTTCCCTACTTAGCTATTTTTCCCTGTTGGAGCCCTTGGGCTTATAGTATCTTGCTTTTCCAAATAGGGTTGTAGCGTAGCTAATAATGATGATAATAATCATAATCATTATAATATATGGGAAAATGACAGGAAAGATGGTGTAGCTGTTGTCTGATGAAAGAAGGTATAAACTCAATTTGCATAGATGACCGTGGACTCCTCAATAGAAAGTTTGAATTAGAATATTTTAATTCTTGGCCTCGATGACTCCTTTTCAAATAACAATAAACCCTTCAGGGACGCTTTATGGCACTCTGTAATGTATGTCCTAATTTTTTTTTCATTTACACATTTCTGCTTACCAAAATCCCAGATATTTATATTTGATGCTTCAATATCTCTCTCTCTCTCTCTCTCTCTCTCTCTCTCTCTCTCTCTCTCCTTCCTTTGAAATTGGCTGTTTTTAGACTATTCTTTGTATTTCACTTTTTCTTTTTTAATCATTTTACACATTTCTGTTTACCAGAATCACCGATATTTATATTTGATGCTTCAATCTCTCTCTCTCTCTCTCTCTCTCTCTCTCTCTCTCTCTCCTTCCTTTGAAATTAGCTGTATTTAGACTTTTCTTTGTATGTCAGTTTTTCTTTTTATTGTTATTTTACACATTTCTGCTTACCAAAATCATAGATATTTATATTTTATGCTTCAATCCCCCCCCCTCTCTCTCTCTCTCTCTCTCTCTCTCTCTCCCTTCCTTTGAAATTGGCTATTTTAAGACCATTCTTTGTATGCCACTTTTTCTTTTTTTATCATTTTACACATTTCTGCTTACCAAAATCACCGATATTTATATTTGATGCTTCAGTCTCTCTCTCTCTCTCTCTCTCTCTCTCTCTCTCTCTCTCCCCTTCCTTTGAAATTGGCTATTTTAAGACCATTCTTTGTATGCCACTTTTTCTTTTTTTATCATTTTACACATTTCTGCTTACCAAAATCACCGATATTTATATTTGATGCTTCAATCTCTCTCTCTCTCTCTCTCTCTCTCTCTCTCTCTCTCCCCTTCCTTTGAAATTGGCTATTTTAAGACTTCTTTGTATGCCACTTTTTCTTTTTTTATCATTTTACACATTTCTGCCTACCAAAATCACCGAAATTTATATTTGAAGCTTCAATTCTCTCTCTCTCTCTCTCTCTCTCTCTCTCTCTGTCTCTCTCTCTCTCTCTCTCTCTCTCTCTCTCTCTCTCTCCCCTTCCTTTGAAATTGGCTATTTTAAGACTTCTTTGTATGCCACTTTTTCTTTTTTTATCATTTTACACATTTCTGCTTACCAAAATCACCGATATTTATATTTGAAATTCTTTCTCTCTCTCTCTCTCTCTCTCTCTCTCTCTCTCGTCGCCAGCAGTTTTCAAGTTCGGCTTTCCCCTTCAGTGCTTGTGATTGATAATACCTGCTGTCGGAATTCTCGAGAGTTTTATGTCGTATGATTGAAGGGCTTTTAAATGTCTGTCTGCTATGTAATGGTTCCTTAATTCAAGCTGTTTTTACTTCCGATATGTTTGTTGATCGCGGATAGTCATTTGGGTTGGACGTATTTACAGACTCAAGTCACGTTTACGGGGTTAAACATGCTTGCATGATTTGGCATGCTACACACTGTGTCCCGCTTTGCAATTACTCGTTTTCCACTTTATCTTTTTTTTATTGATTATATATGCATTGACACTGCTTCTTTTCTTTACTCTACTGCTGTCTGTTTTCATCTTGTGAGTATATCTTTCTGCGGAAGACTCAAGTTGAATGTGTTTTGTTTTCGTATGATTTTTTACCATCCGTTTTTTTATATTTTCTCAAGATTCATTAAATACGTATTCAAAGGACATTGCTTTCTCTTTAATGCCGTTTTAAAAAATGACATTTTAAAAAAATGCTAGTTATTATATGACCTTAAATTTGACCCAAGGGATTGATCTGTACCTGTCCTCATAGCCGTTAGGTCCGTAAAGTTAGTTACATTTCTAATTGTAATAATTTCAATACAAAATTTAATATTTCTTTCCAGTTTGTATCGGTTTACGTTTAAATGTAGGCAATCTAAGTACCGTGTAAATTCCATTTTCCTCCGTTCTCAAAGAGACGGTAAGACAGGAAATGGTTGGTTGTGTCATTCCCCCAATCATCGTTGAATGACATAAACTAGGAAGTAAGGAATAAGAGGACCAAAACTTGAATTTTTAGTGGTTTACTAAATTTTTTTCAGAGTAACATTTCTCTGATTTTATGATTTTTTTTCTAATGTTTCTACATTGTCGTATGAGATAATAGAAACATTCCCGAAGATGAAGTTTGTATTATTATTATTGTTATTATTATTATTATTATTATTATCATTATTATTATTATTATTATTTACTACTACTACTACTACTACTACTACTACTACTACTATTATCATTATTATTATTATTATTATTATTATTATTATTATTATTGATGTTGTTGTTGTTGTTGTTGTTGTTTTGCTGCCATGACTTTTTTCATATGTTAATGCTTACACATCTCGTCGTATTTACAGGATAATACGTTTAATCTTTGTTAACCTTGTTGAATCAGCCTATTCTACATAGAGTACAGTATCAACAAGGTTGTGGAAATTTTAGGCTCATGGGCATATTTACATAACCATGCGTTATGGCCAGCAATTTTACAAGGTTGGGCATTTTCATGAGGATCCACTCGCCAACATTTCTACCTTTTTAACAACATTCATAAGGTTCTATTCAGTTAT
>NC_090759.1:21223996-21236496 GCF_036898095.1 Palaemon carinicauda
AGCCTATTTACATAGAATACCGTATCAACAAGGTTGTGTGCATTTTAGGCTCATAGGCATATTTACATAACCATGCGTTATTGCTAGCAATTTTACAAGGTTTGGCATTTTCATGAGGATTATTTACATAACCATGCGTTATTGCTAGCAATTTTACAAGGTTGGCATTTTCATCAGGATCCACTAGTCAACATGTCTACCTTATTAACAACATTCATAAGGTTCCATTCAGCTATGACTTGCTGGGTTTACAATGCTGTGGATACTTGAGTTACAACTTTCATAGAATTACGTATTCTATGGTAGAATTGCGTATTCTATGGATATCTATATCTATGGATAGGGATTTTTGCTAAGTTTGCCTTAGCCTAGACACTAGGAAACTAGGATATTCAAAGCATGGTTCCATTTTATACGTTTTGAACCATGTTTACTAAACTAGGTTATTTGACTTTCCTATCATGTTTCCACAGCTTGGCACGCATATGTATTTAAATTTTCATAGGTTTGTCCACTTTACTTTGTCGCATCAATATGATGCTACTTTTATAGCTTAAGTTTTTTAACGTTATGTTTTAGCAAGTTAGCGGTCTATGATAGATTTAGAAAAGATTCTATAGAACCCAAGTTATGAGAGAAACTTTTGCCATATCACAATACTCTTTGGTTTTTGTATCGCTTCGAAACAAGAAGCCTGTAATGCGAAGTAAAACGTTCACATGATTATATTTATAGATTTTTGATTTGCAGTTTTTCCTAAAGGTCCCCAGTTGGACATTTCTTACGTCTTTACCTCCATCAATTGAATTTTGTTCTCTATGGAAAGTCAAAACAAATGGATATAGTGCAGTGCATATATCAACCTAAATACTCTTTTGTGTGCTTATTTTCCGTAGGTGGTTTAATTTTGAATATTAGGGAGTTAATTAAGAGTTACAACTAGAATTATTAATCGATTAATAAACATTTCATTGGACTTGTATCACTGCTTGAAAAAAACTATTACCAGTATATAATCGATCTAACTATCTTTTCCCCAGCGTTTATTAAGAATTTCAACTGTAATTAGTGATTTATTTGTATATAGTTACAATTAGCATGATTAATTTATCAGTATATAGTAGCATTTCATTGGACGTACATCAATATTACCAGTATATAATCGACTAAACTGTATCTAGTTTCCTGGCTCTCAAGACTTAAATAGCCTTCCAAAGTCATCAAATCTCTGACAGCAAAATAAAATCGAACATTAATTGGTTTTCACAACACGCAGCTGAACGTGGCCTCTCTGCGATGTTATGAGTGAAATCAACATACTTGTCTCCTAAATAAATAAGGCATTATGACGCCCTGGCTCGTGTCCTTATATGACAAGGCACTCATAGCTCAGGTCTCCCTCCCCTCCTGGCACTTGTGTGTGGAGTGTCACCTTCTTGGCATGGCACTGTTAAGCAATCAAGCTCGTGTAATAAGATGCTTATATTGACCGTCCTTTGTTTATTGACATTTTCGTCATTGCCCAAGATGATCGATTGGCGGTTGAGTGAATGTCTTTATTTGTTATGAATTTGTAAATTAGGATGTGGGTTTTCTTTTAATTGGGATGAACAATCTCTTACGTTACGCTACGGGACTTTGTTACGTTATGAAGAAACGCATGCAATGCTAAATTTGTCAATAGTTTTGCCAATTGTAAATTAAATTCAAAATTTTCATTTCCACATGTCTATTCCCGTTCAGTCTTACAGACATATTTGGATTAGATCTTGGCAGAGAATAAGCTTTAATTATACTCCACAGGTAATTTCATATCAATAAGTCTTCCTTTCCCAGTGACAAGTTGTGGTCTGGCGACTGGGTTCTGCTGGCGAGTAATTTTCATGTATGATTTTTCAATAAACTGTTCCTTCTTTTGAAGGTTTAAAGGCCTCTCATGAATGGCAGAGACAAGAGGGAGTGTCAGTGCCCTAGAGACTGAACTTAATAGATGTGATCAACGCCCAAGCCCCCTATCCTATCAAGCTAGGAACAGTCAATGGCTGCTGATGACTCGACAGATAAACCTCTAGGTTCCCCGTGCCCTACAAGATGCTGAGGTTGCACATGACTAGAACTCCAGTCCAACAGATTGCTACGCAGGGACGTTTCCAGTAGGCTATTCCCGAGATAGCGTAATAAGGCTTTAATTTACATAAATTACCTGAAGGTAATATTAAAATTCAATGGGCAAATCTAATAGCATACCCAATCACTGTTTCAAAGACATTTGTTTACTCTCAGTGGAGGAATGGACAAGTTTTAATTATATATTTGTATGGAAAAATGAAATTGGGAAATATGTAACTGACATAATTAATGCTTCTACAGCTGGTTTGTACATCGTATGCTAGTCAATTATTTTTGCACCTTATAAGAACTTGGATATAATCCCTTTTCCCATTCAAAGCAAAGGTAGAGCACAAAATCTAGAAGCGGTAATCTGATATCATTTGCGAATTCTGACGATTCTATTCCTCTTTCTGTTTAATGCGCTTATTAAAATGATCAGGTTTCATGAGATAGGCGCAGCACTCTTGAATGAGGAAAAATGTATAGTTCAAATATACGTAATAGTATGTACAGTAGCCAGTTAATTCTAACAATCATGCATTCTCCTAAGCTGACAGTTGAATCGGAAGTTCCAAAGTTTCATGCAAATGCTGTTCTGTTGAACAGATTGACTTAGGTCTCGTATTTTAGTTTATATATTGATTGATTTATTACAACGTTGTTTCGGATGATGTAATATTTTGATTTTTTCTTCAGTAACACACACACACACACACACACACACACACACACACACACACACACATATATATATATATATATATATATATATATATATATATATATATATTATATATTGTTTATTTGCTATTTCCTTTTTTAATTTCCTCACTGGGCCGCTTTCCCTTTTGGAGTCTTATGTAGCATTCTGCCTTTCCTAACAGAGATGTATCCTGGCTTAATAATAATAATAATAATAATAATAATAATAATAATAATAATAACAAATCTGACCAAAATATCCCATTAACACAATTTCTTCGTTTCCTTATTTCCTTTCCGCACTGGGCCATTTTCCCTGTTGGAGCCCTTGAGGTTATAGCATCCTGCTTTTCCAACTAGGGTCAGCTAGTAATGATGATAATAATAGAAATTTTCACTGTAGCTTTATCTAGCATTGTAACGGGATACATGAAATGATTCAATCGTATTAGCTCAACTCTTCAGTCAGGTATCTATCTTATGACTAGCCTTGACACATATTTAGTTGTTTTATTACTGAAGAAAATGAAATCAAATTGGATGAATAAGATAGCAATAAGCATATGAAATCTAAAAAACTAGGGGAATAGAATTATACTCTGATAGTGAAAGTATGTTTACAGTTATATTATTATTATTATTATTATTATTATTATTATTATTATTATTATTATTATTCAACGGGATACATTAAAGACGTATGTCTTATGAATAACCTTGACACATTTTGCAATTTTATTATTATGAAATATTATTATAAGAATGGAATCAAATGAAATTGGAAATGATAACGATATTCATAGAAAATCTAATAAAAAAGGAATAGGATTATACTCTTGATAGTAAAAATAGTTTTATTATTATTATTGTTATTATTATTATTATTATTATTATTATTATTGAGTTAAAAGTAATGGCTGCATCGGCAGCCATTACTTTTAACTCAACCTGCCTAAAAGAGGGTCTCCTACCACGATATTATTATTATTATTATTGATGTTGTTGTTGATGTTGTTGTTGTTGATTTTGTTGTTTGTGCCATTATTAAATTTCAATTCATATTAAAAAGGCGGTTTCTTTATTGCGACTATAGTTTTTGCTTGAAGAAGGATAACACTTCTTTCATACTCTCCCGAGATACTTATTTAAATAGATTTCAGCAGATCTCTTAATAGATATGACTTTATGAGATATGATTTGATATATTGCCATCGGAAACTCATAAAAATTGATTATCGCCACGTAGAGTTTTGCTTAGTTATAAAATTATTTACAAACTTCATCTCTCTCTCTCTCTCTCTCTCTCTCTCTCTCTCTCTCTCTCTCTCTCTCTCTCGTCTCGAAAATGGCCATGATAAACACCAGAGAAATAGCCTCTACTGGCAGTGCTATTTAAAATGTTTATGCTGACAAGGATATATGCGAGTACATTAGTTTTAAGGTGAAAAAAAGTTTGCTCTCTCTCTCTCTCTCTCTCTCTCTCTCTCTCTCTCTCTCTCATAGTATGGGACCCCTCTCCCTTAACTACCCATTCCTATATTACCAGAATACCTGAGAAAATTTCATTTGAATAGATATTTATGGCGGTGTCTCTTAAGCTTCCACTGGTTTTAGTTACTGACACATTTCAATCAGATTTTTTTTTTTTTAATTTGCACACATGCCTTCAGAGTAGACTTCTCTTTAGACAGAGTAGATCTGTCATTCCATTTCCGGTAATCATACGGACTCAGGCGAGTGTAGGCAGACGTGTTTATGTTGTCAGGACAGTAGGTAGTAAGAGGGTGACCTGAATTGTGTTGCCATGAGAAGTGCCAGTTAATTAGGATTAACATGCATTACAGACGAATGCCTAGTCTAAAATTTGCTAATCTCTTTAGAGAGGAGAGTTATTTCGAAATGTGACATGAGCCTCATGCTTTTTAAGGCAACAGCAATGACACATATCAGATCATTCTATTTAATAAAGATTGACACTGTTTTGGTAGTATGAGGTGCCGATGGTTTAGGGTGCAAATATACTGTACCTCAGAGTAGAGAGGTGCCGAGTTAAGGAGTCCTCTCGTGGAAGGAAATTTCCCCAAAAAGACATGTGAACGCCTCTCCTGAGGTATAGTAACAATCGATTTCCATTCTATAGGATTTTAGGAAAGGAAAAAGATTTTATTCTTCACAATTTGCATGATGGGAAAGGACTAAATATGCCGGTGTATAGGGTTTGCAGTCCCACCCCTGTAGTTTAAAAAAAAAAAAAAAAAAAAAAAAAAAAAAAAAAAAAAAAAAAAAAAAAAAATACTGTGTTTTTGGGATGGGAATGTGAGTGGAAGTGGTGGAGATGAGAAGCAATGTTCGATAAGTTGATTTATTTAAGGAGATAAATCTTCATACTTTGGCACTTCTTGAAGCAAAAGTAAAAGGGCATAGCGAGTCTCAATGGTGAGAAAGTGATTGTGTGGTGTAACTAGAATTTGTGAGTATAGTACCAGGAACACTAAAGAACTTGTGAAAGAGTCCATATTTTTAGTTTGCGGGGTGTACCTGGAGTAATGGGTATATAATTACTGGTGGTAGGTTTGCCAGGGCACCAGCCACCTGTTAAGATGCTACCGCTAGAGAGTTGTAGGGTTCTTTGACTGGCCAGATAGTATTACATTGGATCCTTCTCTCTGGTTACGGTTCATTTTCCTTCTGCGTACACATACACTGAATAGTCTGGCTTATTCTTTACATATTCTCCTCCTCTGTCCTCATACACCTGACAACACTGAATTTACCAAACAATTTTTCTTCACCCAAGGGTTTAACTACTGCACTGTAATTGTTCAGTGGCCACTTTCCTCTTCGTAAGGGTAGAAGAGACTCGTTAGCTATAGTAAGCAGCTCTTTTAGAAGGACACTTCAAAATCAAACCGTTATTCTCTACGTCTTGGGTAGTGCCATAGCCTCTGTACCATGGTCTTTACACATACTTTACGCTCTCCGGTCAACAACCAAAACACTATCATCATACTGTATCTTTTCATAGATATGACAGCCTCTAAAGTATGGTACAGTTGGCTTCATTAATTCTGGTACACTTCACGGGAAGCTTAGGAGACTTCCGACAGCTGTACGTCGTAGCAGAAAAGGCTGTATTCCAAAAGAGAGACTGTTGGTAACGCTGTCTATAGAGCAAAGTTGCATAATCTATAGCATTTTTATTGATTTTTCGAAGTGATGTTAAACAAATAATAATATTTTTCAATTCAGAACTTCGTAAAGTTAATGAAAATGCTTTTGATCACGTGTTTATAAGCTCAACGATTTTGCTTTATAGGCAGTATTACCGATTGATTATCTTGAGAAAAAAGCATTACTTGCTACAAATGTACAGCTTTCAGAGTTCTCTTTAGCTTCCCATGAAGTGTACCGGAATTAATGAAGTCAACTGTACCACACATTAGAGGCCACAGTGTAATGATATAAGCGATTTAGTTGTTAACCGAAAAGGTAAAGTATGTCTCGAGAATTGTTTCTGTACAAGAAGTTCAAAGAATAATTTTACCAAAAGAGGGAGAGAGTCGCAGCCTTACTTGGTATACCATGGAAGCGTATTGTAGAATTTTGATGAAGTAGATCTTAAACAGGACGATTGTCAAGGGAAGAAAAGTGATGCATTGCCCTGGAAAGGAGCTGCATAGATCAAGTTCTTGTAGTTGAACAGTTGTGGAGATGTTTTATAAGGAAAAATATAAAGTTATTGATGGCATACATTGACATGATATAATCTAATTGGAGACTTGATATTATGTGTACGATAGGAGGTATATTTTGAAGAGGGTTAAGTATTCTATGACAGAAATTATATATTTTCTAAGTAATTAAACTAGAGGCATGGTGTATTGCAGTGGTTGTGTCACCACCAAATACTAGGCATCCAAGGCTGATTAATATTAGTACACGATTGATGAGAGTAGTTAGGGAAAAAAAGTTATATGGGTATACATTTTTCTGATTAGAGATCAAGGTCGTGAAGGGATGGTGGAATGACTGGTGCACTATTGCTTGGTAATTTATAAGAGATTATCGAGGAGAGACCATCAATAGTTTGATAGCGTTTGTTGGTGAGAAAAAGTAGATAAGCTGTTCGTTCATAAGTTACTAGGAATTAAATGTAAGGGAGATTGGTAGGTAGGATGAAGGAATGGTTAATCAGACACAACATTCACAAATGATTTTGGAAATGACATTGAAAAAATAATCTGTGAAAGATTATTGATTAAAACTAAAAGTGGAAGCTGTTGATTATACTGTTTGCATAACAAGTTTTGTAGATGTAATCAAGCGATGTATGTAACTTATTAAATGGTTTTGAAATGTTAAGGGAATGGGGGCTTATTATATGGGAAAATGTACATAATTCAGACTGTGGAAGTGCTTGTTAGCTGGTGTGAGAGATGAAAAGCTCTAATATTATTAAGCATGTGCGGTATGGAAGTGAGTGACGTAACGTGACTAAGGAGATTGTAATCACCAGATGAAGATTCGGTGTTAGCAAGAGAAGCTGTCGATTCATTGAGAAGTTTTCTTTGTTGTTTCCATCCTTGAGTCAGTACTTGAAAGACATAAAGGCAGAGAATGTCGGTTTGTTTTCATAGAGCTAATGCCATGTTTTTAAGGATTATTTATGTATATATTCATGTAATGCCGCAATATACTTGAATGCATCCCTGAAAAATTGTTTATGTAAAAACACTTGATTACCTCATGATTTAAATTTAAAATTTTAGTGGCAAAATCCCTTTAATCTTAATCGCCTTATTCCTCAGAATCGTAAACCAAGACAGGAAGCTGCCATTGCTATCAAATTGGAACCCAAATGTTTCCGTCTGTCAGTCACATGTCAAGTATCTAAAAGACTGTTTATGTATTATGGACCAATAAAGGTTTCGGTAATTTCAAAGGGAATGAACGTTGGGCTCTCTTGCATTGTTCTCTAGATTCAACCGGACAGAATTATTACAGTGAATATTATCATCTTGGATTCATATTTTATATTAGACGTTTATTACTTCTGCCATCTGTGCTTTAAGTATTTGAATGAGATGAATTATGATGGACATATCACAACCAAGAGTAATGAATTTTTTTATATGTATATAATTTTGTATATACAATGCATATGTTGTACACAGACATGTTAGATATGCTCAATTAGATATTCAGTAACAAACAACAACTTTTTATTGAATGTACGAATGCAACTGTAATGTTTATATACTATATGCCGTGCTAGCAGGTGCTGTAGATAAGTATATTCATCAGCGTATATAATTAAGTTCTATTTGTTACACTGGGAGTTTAAGATAATTAGGGCATTGAAATCTTGAAATGAGAAATGTATATCAGTTTCCTTCAATTTTGTTTTAGGTTTATAATATTAGAAAGAAAAAAAGTCAAGAAGAATCTAATTGCTATTGTAAGTTGTTAAACCATCAAATATTTGCACGTGAACCGGTTATTTTTATGAAAAAAGGAAAATTAATTTTGACAGGAATGTTGTAGAATGTTTCTTTGGTTTCTTAATGGTAAAGAGATCTAAATTTTTTCATTTGTTCTTTACCCGAACTGTTTTCATACTTCTATTTGAGCTCTCAATAACGTTACAAATGTAGCTGCTCATCATTGAATGATTGTTTAATTGATAAATGGATTACACATTTAAGGTTTTCATTTCCTGTGATTTGTTTTTAGATATGTATACTAAGAATATTTTCTCTTCTTCCATGTGATTTCATCATAGATTTTGGTTATTTTACCAATGTCTATGGCAACGTTGGTTATTTTTCTAACCAATGTCTATGGCAACGTTGATTATTTTTTTAATCGTCTTATTCTCCGTGTAATTTTTTTTTCTAAAGTTGTTATTGTTTATGTGTCATAATTGGTGTTATAAGCTCATCTCTAGCGGAGTAGCTTTCCCTGTCTATGGTTTTCATGATATAGAATTTAATTGTTTTTTATAGTATCTCTTCATAGCACCTCAATGTATAGAGCAAAGTTACTACACCCCATAGAAATATTTGAATTCCGGATGGATGTTGATTTGTTTTAAGAATTAGAGCAGTTTTGTCAGATCCAGTAGGTTGCCACCTACAGTATACTCTCTAATCTGTTTATTGATTACTTGATGAATAACATAAAAGAAATTAATTGAGTCTTTAGATTTAGTTGAAGCATCGACAATGGGTTAACATATTATTTGAGTTCTATTGGTTTAGGATTTTCATAGAGACCCGGAGAGATTTAGGCCCAAAATTATCATCGTTTTTTTAAGTGAATGAAGATTAATGAAATTGTTTTCACCAATATAATATAGTCATGGAACATTACAAAGTTAGATCCCTTGAGCAGATAAAGATTGACGTCCTACTGGCTGCTCTAAAAAATCTTTAAATTAGTTTTCCTTTATACCCAGGTTTACTCTTATTATCTCCTTCGACCTTTACTTGACATCCCTTAACAGGAAAATTCGCCATAGTGTCGCCACAGAATAGGAAAAAATTGAATTTTTATGACCTTTTTTATATTTCAAAGGCGATGTTTAACCTCCTGGTTGACCCTGATGGAACTAATAGGATTTGGTATTGTCATATCTCGTTGGGTGGAGGATAGAATCAGCCTTGTTGCTACGTACGTGATGTGATAAGTGTTTTTCGTCCTGAAAATACTGTTGCATTTTTTTCTACTTTTGGTTATTTCGTCTTAAATCCAAAGTACCTTTTAATTGTTAATTTGTTCTCAAAAGTCTCTCTCTCTCTCTCTCTCTCTCTCTCTCTCTCTCTCTCTCTCTCTCTCTCTCTCTCTTAATAGGCTTGCAGGTTTATATTTGCATAGATATACCCTGTTCATTGCAGACGTCATGTACTTTCCATCTTTGACGACACTAACTAAAAAAAAATCTATAAAACATAGATGCATGTTAACAATGTAGAAAATAAAATGCAGTAAAACTAGTTAAGCAAAATAAGTGTTCGGATATATGACTCTTAGACATTCCCTGGGTGATTTCCTCACCAGGGAATGTCATCATTAGAATTCAAGAAATAACCGGCGCCCCGTGGGTTCGTACCATACCCGTTTATGCAACATTGTGGTCCAGGTTTAAAAAAAGGCATGCACTGAATATACGCTCCCTCCCCCTCTCTCTCTCTCTCTCTCTCTCTCTCTCTCTCTCTCTCTCTCTCTCTCTCTCTCTCTCTCTCTCTCTCTCTCTCTCAACACTGTCATGTCAGATTTCCAATAATACTCCATATCAACGCAAATTGGCAATGAAAATTTCTGTCGTATCTTCAGGAGCTGTGACTCAGTCCCCTCAGCATGTTAATTGAGATGAAAGGTACGAGCGCATGTTAACGGGACTTGTCATAACAGAAAAGATCTTGATTGCATGTATAGTCATTTTTCATCCCTCCCTCTTGTTTGATTTGTGTATAGCATGGATGTTTCTTTGAATCAGCCATGCTGTGGCGTTGTAAATGTGTCATCTCTTCAGTGGAGCAGCAATTATATGACGAAATTGTTCAACTCAAAGGGGAGTAATCACTCTCTCGAGAAATTAGTAAATCAGATCCTAAAAATACCATCGCATAATTTTGAATGCGATTTTAATTAACCTTGATAGTTGATTTGATAGGGCTTGTGTATCACAATGACCAGGAAAGCTGTACTAGTCTAGGCCACCCATACTAAGGTGGTTTGCTGTGAGCGATGAGACTAAAGTCTCCCGCCATCACCAATGCGTAGTTGGCCAGCTAGAGGAAATATGGTCAAACCCTAGACATGAATAGAGACATGCCTGAGGCGTATGTCCTGCAATGGTCTAGAAACGGCTGTATTTATTGTTGTTGTTGTTAAATGAGAGAGAGAGAGAGAGAGAGAGAGAGAGAGAGAGAGAGAGAGAGAGAGAGAGAGAGAGAGAGAGAGAGAGTGAGTTTAATTCGGACTGTTGAAAGTATAATCAGTCGGATGCCAATTGGTTCAGCACTTGGAATATGTTTGCTAGGCCCTTGGATCACTTTGTCTCCTGCCTAATCGTCTACCTGTTTACTGACTACTGGAAAATCTTCGGCGATGTACGTAACCTACTGCAATTTTTTGTCACATACAGGCCCCACTGTGTGTGCTGGTCACGTATAGCCTATTCCTTAAGTGTTTTAGCGAATCATTCGACGTAGTCTTCCACTCAGAAAACAAGAAAGTCTTCACTTAGACTTGGACAGAAAACCTAAAGGCTAAAGGCTATTCCCTCTTGGGTAAGCATTTCTAAAATAAACAAAAAAAAAGTGTAGGTACTTGTTAAAAACAAAAAGAAAAAAAAATCTTTGTTTTAGTCTTGCAACGATATAAACAATTTTGTATCCATTAGAACTCTATACTTTTACATTTTACAACTGATAGTACCTTAGAAGTACCTATATGTAAATTACAGGAAATTTCAGAATCTCTGAAAAAAGAGAGTCCAAGATAAGACCAAAGTACAGCATAAATGTGGAATTAAGAGAGATAGCAAATATAAATAAGAACTTTAGACGGACTAGGTGTAACGGTATTACAAGTAGCAAATTTCCCCAAGCAACAAGTTCTGTTTATAAATAGAACATAATGACGCTTTCTGTAAATATTAATGTTAATAGGCAATAAAGTATTGGGTCGTAAAATATACATTGCTGTTTAATCTCCACAAGGTTTACGTGGATCGTGTCATACACAACTGAAATAATGTGAACACCTGAAGAAGATTTGTTTATTTGTAAAATAACTGGTTTATGCCAGTGCTAATGTCTGTGCAGTGCTAATGTCGACCTGCTAAACTACGCTTTTATTATTATTATTATTATTATTATTATTATTATTATTATTATTATTATTATTATTATTATTATTATTATTACTGTGATTTTCCTGGACACTTAAGCTTATAACTACTTCCTTTACATAGTCATTTTCCTTCCAGAAAATTAATTCTTTGGTTAAAATCCGTAACATTATCAGCTATTCTTTTTTCATAACAAACTTCCATATAATAAATAGCTCTTCTTTAAATAGTAAATTATCTTATATGAACAAATATCTACATTAGCAAATAGCTATGTATGTTTGGAAATATATAAATTAAATACAGAGTATTATGAAGTGGTATCGCATACAGATTGAAGACAGATTCTGGGAATATCAGCAGATTATAATGACTTGAGCAAAAGTAGAAACGCCATCATAGTTCTCTCTCTCTCTCTCTCTCTCTCTCTCTCTCTCTCTCTCTCTCTCTCTCTCTCCTAGATCATCCTTTTGCAAGGAAAAGAGTACGCAGGATAAAAAGTTCGCTGTTAGACAGTGTGAGATGGGCGCTATTTCAGGGTAATAATAGAGACAAGAGGGATGACAGTCAAGATAAAGTAAGTTGTCTTTGTAAATTGCCTAAGTATAGCACATACATAAAAAATGAGGAAAAAAGTTTGTGTAAAAAATACGAAACTATTTACATTAGAATTTTGCAACAGTATGAATAATGTCTCCTCCTCCACTCTCTCTCTCTCTCTCTCTCTCTCTCTCTCTCTCTCTCTCTCTCTCTCTCTCTCTCTCTCTCTCAGTACAGGAAACAATTTGGTTGAATCCTAATCATTTTGAAAAAGATATTCGCCTGTAAA
>NC_090759.1:21246496-21256496 GCF_036898095.1 Palaemon carinicauda
GTACTTGTACTTTGATGTACTTCATTTAAAATGTTAGATTCATCCTTGGGTCATACTCAATATGACTACCAAGTTTGGTCAAAATCTGTACAATATTTTTGTATGAAGTTCCTTACAAAAAAAAAAAAAAAAAAAAAAAAAAAAAAAAAAAAAAAAACGACAGAGGTGAATAAATAACCTTGGCAAAATATTCGATTTTGGCAAGGGCAATAGTTGTGACCTTGAGAATTCTGCCAGTCATAAAGAATACCATTTGATGGCATTTTGTGTTATTATCTATTCATTAGCTTGGTATTACTCAGCATATCGGACACACATTAATCGTATTGCAACGTTTTTTTCAGTTTCAAGTATTGTCTGTGGTCAAATGCAAAATGGCATATTGATATATATGGTAGTGCTAAATGGCTCCTGTATAATTATCATTGACGTCTTTACTTTTTCGAGGTAAACCAGCGGATTTTGTCTGTTGTTTTGCCTTGCATATAGATTAGAAAGTATACTTCGAATTCATTCATAAGTACTGCCTAACGAAGCCTAGATAGTAATATGATATATATATATATATATATATATATATATATATATATATATATATATATATAATTTTACATCATCTACTGCAATAAGCAGCAAAATAGTTGTGGGTACTCGTTAAAAATAAACGGAGATACTAAAATACCAAGTTTACTCGTACAGTTCTCTTAAAGTAGTTTATATATGAATTTCATTGCAAAGTCTAAATTAAGCTAATTTTATGGTAACATGTGGTGCTATAAACTACCTATAAATTAAATTGTATATGGAATTTCATGACCGTAATTTTTAATCAGAGAAAAACATAGGAACTTCAGCAATAACTTTGAATGAGTAAAACGAGAAATATACATCAACCAGTTCATAGTACATATCTAAAAGATATTACGATGGGTAGAAAGTATGGTCTGTTCAGTTTAGGGCAAATAAAGTATAAAATAAGAAGTACTATAATTGGATAAGAGAGAGAGAGAGAGAGAGAGAGAGAGAGAGAGAGAGAGAGAGAGAGAGAGAGAGAGAGAGAGAGAGAGAGAGAGAATGCTAACACAAACATATTGACCTGCTCCAGAGTTAGGAAAAATATGGTGGAATTTTAAAAGGACAATATGAAAACTCATCTAAAAATAAATGAAAATAAAGTTGAACTTCTTCATCATATATATATATATATATATATATATATATATATATATATATATATATATATATATATATATATATATATATATATATACATACACATAGATATAGGTATTTATATATATTTATATATATATATATATATATATATACATAGATATAGATATTTATATATATATATATTATATATATATATAGAGAGAGAGAGAGAGAGAGAGAGAGAGAGAGAGAGAGAGAGAGAGAGAGAGAGAGAGAGAGAGAGAGAGAGAGAGAGAGAGAGAGAATTCTAAAGGTCTTTATAGGGCAAGAAAAGGCATGGTGAGATTATTTCTTGTGATTAAGATTGGGCAGCACTTGGCAATTATATTTTTGTCCTGATATTGCTAATTAACTGAAGAGATTATTTATTTTCTTTTTAAAACCAACTTTACACCTTTGATTTAGTCTTAAGACCTCTTTTGATGGATGATGTTTGTGCTTATTCGATAAAGATAGTGATACGTATTAAGACTAGAATTGGTAGGATTTTGGTCGTGATGATTTGAAAAATTAGGTGCTGCTTAGATTTTTTTGTCACTTAACCCTTTTATTTTACATCGACGATTTAATTTGATACTATTAAATTATTAGTAAAAAACACTTTTTACATGTTAAGAATTCCTACAAAGATTTAAAGATTTTCAGTTCAAATCACATGAGAATTTTATAGTCAAAATACAAAAGATGTACATACCTGCCTGGTGATCATACTCCCCGATGTATCTTTTTGTAAGAAACCGTACGATGAGAGCTGAAAAAGGACGGAATATATTTTAGAGAAAAAGTTCACAGTAAAGTCTTTCGAGGGAATATTTTGCCTGATACACGTTTTTCAACAAGAAAAATTATCTTTATTCGGCTATTTTAAAATTAGGTATCTTGCTTGGTAGTTTATGGAGATAGTGGCAAAGTTTCATTGGTACATTTTAGCATAAGATTCTCATTGTATTGCATTCATTTGATAAAATTACTTGCATTTTATTTTTAAACATACGTAGGAGTTATGTTTAATTTTTTCACGTTTTACCTAAATTGTCGTGTGGATTCATGCGAAAAATAAGGCTCAATGTAGCAAGTTTCTAAATTTTGATATATTTTCCCCCTCTCCTTGAAGCCTATTCTAATGAATATAATTGATGTTTTAATCTCTTCCTCTCCATTTAACCTTAAACTGGAATATCTGTTAAAATAAGTGTTTTTGCCTCTTTTTACTCCCTATAGTTAAGCTATATATTCAATCATAAAGTTGTGTTAAGCGTTTTAAAAGTAGCGCCTGAAACCAATAAATCTTGAAGTCTTGAAAATAACACTGAGAAGGTCGTTGTCCCAGGTTGAATGCAACAGCCCGTGTCTCACAATTGCTGCTTTTATGACAACTCGGATTCGTTTTACAGCCTCTTAGAGACTGCTTGAGTATAACCATGCAATTAGCAAGGCGGCTTTGACACATGACTAAGAGAGATATTTATGTATGGTGACTAATGCAGGTCTCTGGTTCCTTCTCGGTAGACAAACGAGCGGTAAGTTGCAGTGAAATTGCACTTGACATTATTAAATGATGACACTTCTGAGGAATCTGTTTTAGTACAAAGAGAATTAGAAAAGAGACCTTAGAATCTTCGTTTCCTTTCTAGCTTCGTTTGTATATACATGCAGTTGTTTACTGAGCACATACGAAAGTGCAAATTTGACAAACTTGGGTATTTTTTTCAAGGGCTTTCCCCCTGAGATCAAAGATAGTGGCCATGGTTTTATCAGTATTTCTTTTTATGGGCAATGCATGATTCGCTTCGTATTCTCTGAACACTCTTGCTCCTGTTATGTTAACTCGTCAATGCATTTTTTCGCCAAATATTTTTTTTTCTTCTCTCCTTTCACTAGTTTTCCTAGTCCCTTCCTTTACAAAGGACCAAATCGAATTATTTATATCTTGGTCCATGTGCTGTAGGTGACCGCGTTCATCACATATCCCTTGAGTCTGTGCGGTTCTTGAACTTTTCAATCCCTTTACACAACAACAATATTCTTACTAAAGCTTCTGATTTAATTCTAGAAACATATTTAAGAACACTTTTACATTCAGACTGAGGTAAGTTTACCTAACTAGTCTTTACCGCATTCTACACACACACACACACACACACACACACACACACACACACACACAAACACACTCACATATATATTATATATACAATATATATACACTATATGTAATATATATATATATATATATATATATTATATATATATATTATATATATATATATTATATATATATATATATATATATTATATATATATATATATATACATATATATATATATATATATATATATATATATATATATGTAGTGTATATATATATGTATGCGTATATATGTATTTATATATATATATATATATATATACATATATATATATATATATATATATATATATATATATATATATATATATATATAATGGTTTGTTTTATGAACCTTATTCTTAACTTGATGAAAAATACATTTCGATAGGTGAATCATAAACGATTGGGTAGAGTGAGAAGTGATTTTTACAGATTTTTTTTTTATTTTTTATTCTATTTTATTTTATTTTTATTTTTTTTTTTACAAAGAAAAACAAAATTATCGTTGGAAGAAGTGGGACATGTGGGCGGGGCTGGTGAGAGACGAAAAAGAATTAGTGACGCATTTAATTTTATCGGGTGATTAAGTGTTAGAAGTTAGTTAATTGTAAAATATAGCTTTATTGATTAAAAAAAAGTTAAGGGTATGGGAGATTTATTGTGGCAGGTCCCTGGGAAGGAATAAGATATATCTTGCTAATAAAATAAAGGGTGGAACAGGTTAGTAGATGCAGATCTACCTTTATATTGTATTTTCTTGAATACTTAATTGAAAATAAGAAGTAGCAGAAGATAAGTATCAATTTCTTTAACAGATTATATTGTGCAGCTGAAGCTATTTAATGAGATTTTTATAGATAAAAGAAAATTTGATGGTGCATTTTATGACCAGAATAAAAATCAAAACGATAACTATGGCTCTAAATCTTCTATGTTTAGATTAATCTAAAGATCTTACCTGAGCACAAGCACTTCTGTATGGTAAGGGTAAAAATCTGTGATATGAAAGGATTACCAGAAACTATATGATAAGGGTAAAAATCTATTACACGAAGGGATTACCAGAAACTAGATTATTTTCTATATTTCATTAAGCATGAAAATAAATAAACTTTTCCCCATAAACTGGAATCCTCTATATTCACAGTTTTCCTCCCTACAGTATCAGGGACACTTCCTGAGGAACGGAATTTCCGTTCACGGTTAGTTTAAGGGTTTTAAAGGTTTAAAGGCCGCTCATGAATGGCAGAGGCAAAGGACAGTGAAATTGCCCTATCAGGCAAGACAATGCCCTAGAGACTGACCATATATACATAAGATCGGTGCCCAAGCCCCCTCTCCACCCAAGCTAGAACCAAGGATGGCCAGGCAATGGCTGCTGAGGACTCAGCAGATAGACCTATAAAAGCTCACAAGGATGGTGAGGTAGCAGTGACCAAAGAAACTAACTAGTTTGAGCGGGACTCGAACCCCAGTTTGGCATTCACCAGTCAGGACATTACCATATCGGCCACCACAAATTATAAGTCACTTTAGGATCGTTGTCAACACAAATTAGGGATTCTTTTCATCATTTCAACGCTTCTGAATTATGATTGCAAATTGTTTCAAGTAGAATGATATAAACTCTACGAACTTACAGAAGAAAACGAGATCGCTGTATATGTGGGCCCTCTCTAAACCGAGGCCATGAATTATACATAACTCAGAAAGCGTATCTGTCAGTATTAATGACTATCCTCTGTTCACCACAACTATAAATACTCAATTGAAAGCTTCTGGGACATGGCCAGATTTCACGAGAATTATGGGATCCTGTTGACCAAATCAAGGGATGAGAAATGAGCGAACCCGATAGCTGATAAAAACCTGTTTAGATTGCAAACATATGCTTGAAAATCACTGGCTTCCTTAGTCTTATAATTGCAGGTTTGGGATTGATGTTGCGAAAGCGCTTGCTTGTTTTCTAAAAGGAGATAGGGAATGATGAAAGTTGATTTACTCGATTGTATTTTAGAATATGAAAATTTTAGTGTTTATTGAGGGTGTTGTCCATACTTCTTTTATAAAATGAGTGTGAAGGTTATGGTAAAAAGGATGCTGTTTGCTCTATTATTAAAAGAGACTATAAGCGGATAAAAATTTCATGTTAAATTTTATTTTGAAACCAGAAAGTCTTGCTCTCACGGATATAACGTAGAGGCAGATCGAAATTGATAAAAATACCGTTCTACGTAAGGTGGAGGGTTACAAAGAATACATTTTTTTTTTTTTTTTTTTTTTTTTTTTTGCAAAATATGGTTGATTCAGAGTATGCCGACTGTTTTCTTTATCAGCAAGTCTCGAGTTGGCCTAAGTATAAAGAGATAACTGTTTATTGCCCCCAATGGAAACATGCCGAGATGGTTTACAATGTGAGGGGCTGTTTTAACTCTCAATGGTTTTTTCAAATGACAAGAAGCATTCCTGTAAACCAAGACAAGTATAACTTCAGGTAACTAGGTCGGGGATATTTGATTCTCACAAACAAGATCTTTCGGTATTTCCCGCTGCAGGTTTTAGAATTTGCGGTACCTTTCAATTTACGATACGTTTTTTGTACATTTACTTTAAATCATGATTTAAAGGTTTAAAGGCCGCTCGTGAATGACAGAGGCAAGGGACAATGACGTAGCCCTATTAAGTGAGACAATGCCCTAAAGACTGACCATATATACATATGATCAGCGCCCGAGCCCCATCTCCACCCAAGCGAGGACCAAGGAGGGCCAGTTGATGGCTACTGATGACTCAGCAGATGGACCTATAGGCTCTCCCAAATCCCCCATCCTTAACTCTCAAAGATGGTGAGTTTACAGCGACCAAAGAGACTAACGAGTTTGAGCGGGACTCGAACCCCAGTCTGGTGATCACCAGTTAGGGATGTTACCTCATCGGCCACCACAACAGATGATTGCATCGCGAATAAAATTTCTTCAGTTTCATAGGGAGTTTATGGAGTATGAGGCTAATGTAAAGAGTAATTGCGTATATAGTTTTTATATTTTTTGTATATTTATATTCATATTTATATTTTTTTACTTTTTATATTGAAATTTTTTTATATAAATGTGTATTGTTATTCATCTCAAACGGTGCACTGTAGGCATTACTTAAAGGACTTTACATTGCCATTTCTGTCCCTAGCTACAATCCCTATTTTGCCTACTACTCTTTCTCCGTTTCCGCTGAATGGCTTCCCAATCCCCAGTACCGGGCCCTGTGGTCCAAATTCTATACAATCCCTAAGTAGAATTTGTCGTTCCATCAAAATGGGTATTTGAAACGAAAAGTTTCACTGATAATTTAGTACATCTTTACGTACGAGTGAAGAATATTTGTTAGGAATCTAATAAACCACCTAGAATAACATAAACTATTTATAGCGTTTGATTTAGAGAATAAAAGACAATGGAAATTAGTCTTAATATTTGCAATGGTGGTTATTTCTTCCTAAGTGACAAGGCAGATCAATCTGTCCGTATCGTTCACTATGAAAAGGACAAAAATAGAAGACAAACTTCAGCCTCTTGGCTGGTACGGTGGTCCAAAGACGCAAAATGAGTCACTCTATCTTTAAGGGTTACGAAGGTATACTGTTATTAGCAAATGGATAATAATTTCAAAATAGTTTGTAACACTCGAATCCATTCTATTTAAACTAGTCTCATCTATCCTCACTTGAGGACCCCCCCCCCCACACACACACACACACTACACTCTTTTTATATACAGTATTTTGATTGGATGTCCTTGCGACTTCGCTGGTGGGATATTTGACAACTGGCAACTGTATGATCTATGGATGCCATCAGCGACCGATGACTTTATTATACAATTTGTGATTACCCTTGGCAAATTTGCATCGAGCTGGTTATGATAAAGCTAACAGATAGCCCATTCCTTGTCATGCTTTCCTCCACCTTAGAATTTTAGGCTTTTTCTTTATATACCGTATATGTTATTTATCTTTATTTTGTCATTTCCTAAGCGCAAACACATGTTTATCATTACGCCTGGGGGGTTGAAAAACTGTATTTATAAAAAAAAAAAAAGACCCATCGTAACTATTGAGGTGTTGACTTGTATATTTCAGGTCACTTACATAGATGTTTACACAAACACACGCGCACACAGTGTGTGTGTGTGTGTGTGTGTGTGTGTGTTTGTAGTCACAGTTTATGTATAGCTGAGGAGAATGTCATATAGCTTAAATTTAGCCCCATCTCTGCACTTCCAAATAGATGACAGGTGTTGAAACCCGAGGATAGAGGTGAACTGTTTTATGCAACTCGTTATTTTCTGTTTCAGTTTGATCTAAAGTGTAATTCTTGGCGTTGTTATACCATACGCTTGAGTTTGCTTATATATATATATATATATATATATATATATATATATATATATATATATATATATATATATATATATATATATACATACAGAGAGAGAGAGAGAGAGAGAGAGAGAGAGAGAGAGAGAGAGAGAGAGAGAGAGATAAATATATATATATATATATATATATATATACATATATATAAATGATATATATAAATATATATATACATATGTATATATATATAAATATATATATATATACATGTATATATATATATATATATATATATATATATATATATATATATATATATCATCATCATCTCCTCCTAGGCCTTTTAAGGCAAAGGGCCTCGGTTAGATTTCGCCAGTCATCTCTATCTTGAGGTTTCAATTAAATTCTCTCTCTCTCTCTCTCTCTCTCTCTATATATATATATATATATATATATATATATATATATATATATATACAGAGAGAGAGAGAGAGAGAGGGAGAGAGAGAGAGAGAGAGGGAGAGAGAGAGAGAGAGAGATAAATATATATATATATATATATATATATATATATATATATATATATATATATATATAAATAATATATAAATATATATATACATATGTATATATATATAAATATATATATATATATATATATATATATATATATATATATATATATACATGTATATATATATATATATATATATATATATATATATATATCATCATCTCCTCCTAGGCCTTTTAAGGCAAAGGGCCTCGGTTAGATTTCGCCAGTCATCTCTATCTTGAGGTTTCAATTAAATTCTCCATTCATCATCTACTACACGCTTCATAGTCCTCAGTCATTTAGGCCTGGGTCTACCAACTCTTCTAGTGCCTTGAGGAGCCCAGTTAAACCTAAACGTTTGGTGGACTGATCTCTCTAGTGGAGTGCACAGACCATGCCCAAACCATCTTCATGTACCTCTCATCATGATCTCATCCACACGTGGCACTCAAGTAATCCCTCTTATAATTTCATTTCTAATCCTGTCCTGCCATTTAACACCCAATATCATTCTGAGAGCTTTGTTCTCAAATCTACTAAATCTATTGGAGATTGTTCCATTGTCATCCATGACTCATGTCCACACAGTAACACCGATCTCACTAAACTGATGTATAGTCTTGATTTTTATATGTAACTTTAGGCGATTGATTTCCGAATTTTGCTTAACCTTGCCATTGTCTGATTTGCTTTTTTCAATCTTTCACTAGATTGTAATTCTAAAGCCCTTGTATTGGAGATCATAGTTCCTAAATACTTGAATGTTTCTACCTCATTAATCCTTTCTCCTTCCAATGATATTTCATCTTCCATTGCATACTGCGTTCTCATCATATGTCTTTCTTATATTTTTCTTCAGGCCAACCCCGTGTGATATTTCATGCATCCTGGTAAGCTAGCATTGCAAATCCTGTTGTGTTCTACTAATTAGGACAGCATTATCACCATACGCTAGGTCTGCTAAATTCCTATACCAATGCAATCCAATCCTTCTCTCCCATCCCCAACTGTTCTACGCATTACAAAATCCATGAGGAGGATAAACAACATAGGTGACAACACATTCCTTGTAGTTCTCCGATGTTCACTGGAAATTCATTTGATACGACTCCACTAACATTAACTCTGCACTTGTTATGCTAGTGAATGGACTTAATTAAATTCTCATATTTAATAGGATTTCCATAATAATGCAGAACTCTCCACAAAATTGGCCGGTGCACACTATTAAAGGCTTTTTCATAGTACACAAATGCCCTCAAAAGTGAATTTCTCTTTAGAATAAGCATACTATATATTTTCATGACAACTGACGTGAGTGTGATGCCCTGTAATTATTGCTATCAGTCAGGTCTCCCCTATTTGCCATTTTCACCAAGACTCCTAACTCCCATTCATTAGGTCTTGCCTCTCCATGCCACATTCTACACAATAATCTTATAAATATTCTACGGTCACTTCATTTTCAGCCAGTATTATCTCAGCAGCTATTCCAACCTAACCAGGGGCTCTCCATCTCCTGAGTTTTTAATGATAGCTTCGACTTCAAACTAGCTTAATTCATTCATGGGCTTCAGGTATATCGATAAAATTATTCCCTTCGTGTACCATATATATATATATATATATATATATATATGTATGTATGTATGTATGTGTGTGTGTATATATATATATATATATATATATATATATATATATATATATATATTTATATATATATGT
>NC_090759.1:21261496-21263996 GCF_036898095.1 Palaemon carinicauda
ACACTTACATGCTGAAGACTATCTTAAAAACGAAATATTAATGCTTCGACTTAAATTTGCATTATCTAATTGTTATTTCCACGATAGTCTTTACCGTTTTATTTGCATTCAGACAAATTTGAATTTCGCCTATCCGGAACATTACAACCCTAAAATTTTCTGTGGATCGTTTTCTTTGTGTTTTATTCTGTTTTAGCAGTAGGCCTGGTCCTAAATTAGCATACACTGTTAAAAAATTTTATTTAAAAAACGGTAAATGTCTGACAACATTATTCCATAATTTTTACCGTTTTAAGAACGGATATATGTACGTAAAATAGTGGCATTACGGTCACCAACCCGTAAAAGATTATAACAAAGTAAGGTAAATTTACGGTCTCTTATATTTTACTGAAATACGGCTGAGAACAGTATATTCTGGAGAATTTACTGTTAAAATTACGGGTTTTTCTAACAGTGTATGGTTCATAACTTGAGTAAAACGCCATCCCGTGTTTATTAATTTTGGGTATTAAAAATCCATAGTTATATATGTTGTATATTACAAAATACAGAAGCTTCCGCATTTTTTTAAAGTGCCTCTTCAGCTGAAGAATAAAAAAGTTTTAGAATTTCTCAAAGGTAAACTAGGAACAAATGACAATTAGAGGATGAAATTAATTAAACTAAAATAATAGTTGTAGCTAAAACATCAGCTTTAACTGCCATTTCTTTTTAATCTGTTGTTTTAGCTTCAACTGCTATTTTAGTTTAATTACTTGTATCCTGTAATTGTCATTTGTTTTTAGTTTACCTTTGAAACATTATAAATGTTTTCTTATTCTTCAACTGAAGAGGCACTTTGAAAAAATTGCAAAAGCTTCTGCATTTTTTAATACACAACTTATATAACTATGGATTTTTAAAACCCAATATGGTTAATATTGGTACACTGACGTTACACTGCATGGCAGTTACTGATCAGTATTCAATTACCACTTTGTAAATAATCCTTATCATCCTCAGCTTGGTCATTTCGATGAATGATCGAGATGTAAAGGAACTTTATGACATCACAGTGGTAACTGATTGCTCGAGTTAACGTGAGAGGCTTCTCTCTCTCTCTCTCTCTCTCTCTCTCTCTCTCTCTCTCTCTCTCTCTCTCTCTGTTGATATTGAAGACGTTGTCTCTTGAAATTATATTTTTTGTAATGTTCTATAATGATGTTTTATTTTTTAACGTCTTGAGAGGTTTGTTATTTGAATAGTTACTTGGAGAAAAATGTAGAAAAGAGTGTGAAATAAAACACTAAAAACAGTCACCACTGAATGTTTAAGTAATCGCAACTCTGGAGTATGTACTAATGTTAAACATAGAAAGTTTTGTTTTCCGTGCAAATGTTAAGAATATGACATTATAATTAGATGCAGTCTGTTTAAGTAAATTACAAAGGAAGTATTATATAAAGAATGTGGATCTATAATGTCAAAGCAAAACTGATCTCTTCTTAGTGGAGAGACCTAAGAGAACCTAGTATCCTTCAACTTTTTGTTAGCATTTGATAAGAATATCCAGATAAAAAAAGGATAAATAACTACCATCAGACTGGCTAAGACCTGTGAAGATGCACCTCCCCCAGAAGTTCGTTTATTCGGGGTAAACTCGATAAGAATCTTGATATTTTGACGCAAGTGAAATCGGGAAGTAAACACGTGTGAAGAATATGAAATGGCATCATAAATAGGAGTACTTATCATAAGCAAATGTGAGTTTTAGTTTTTATCTCTGTGGGTGATTTGCTTTTCTTCGTTGCAGGAAATGTTTTATTCCTTAAAAGGAATATTCAATGTCCATGCCAGTTTAGAAGTGATAGTACTGATAATTTTGATTTGATTAGAGTAATTCGGAGCTTTATGGACCTTTCAACAACTGTCCCAGTTACGAAGCATTTTTTATTAGAAGACAACGAAATATGTGTGTTTGAACATTTCACCCGAATTGTAAAAGACAAACTGTTTGAAAATCTAATAGCAGTTTGGTATTTTTTTTTTAACCTTGGTAACTCACTCTCTCTCTCTCTCTCTCTCTCTCTCTCTCTCTCTCTCTCTCTCTCTCTCTCTCTCTCTGAAGGAAGTTCACATATGGCTTTACACAATTTCATAAATGGGCTGCCATTAACGCCCCACCCCTCCCCCTACCCACTGATATCTTCCCCCAAATTAACACTTAACAAAGACGGGCCGTGTCTTTCATTGATTCTTACTGTTCCATTAAAGAGATATACATAAGGCCACTTAATGATATGCTTAGTTAGCTTGGATGTTACCGTCATGTCGTTTACGGCATCCTTGAATGGCATCTTGATGGCGTTTGAACACATTGCCAAAAGGGCATAAAAACTGACGTGTATACTCGGATGCACAGGTCGGCGTACTTTTATTCCTCTTTCGTTTCGTCTTTATTAATTTTTTACCTATATTTATGTATATCTATGTATGTGTATATACACATGCATATATA